>NW_026067949.1:14500811-14514828 GCF_014885135.2 Alexandromys fortis
ATTTTGCATGCAAATGGATGGAAATAGAAAACACTATCCTGAGTGAGGTAACCCAGACCCAAAAAGATGAACATGGGATGTACTCACTCATAATTGGTTTCTAGCCATAAATAAAGGTCATGGAGTCTATAATTGGTGATCCTAAAGAAGCTAAATAAGAAGGTAAACCCAAAGAAAAACATATAATTATTCTCCTGGCTATGGGAAGTAGACAAAATTGCTGGGCAAAAAATTGGAGTCTTGGGGCTGGGGTGGGATGCGGGTAAGGGGAGATGGGGAGAGAAAAGTGAAAAGGGGAGGATGGGGGGAACTTGGGGAAACAGGATGATTGGGATAAAGGAAGGTTGGATAGGGGAGCAAGGAAGCACAAATCTTAGTTAAGGGAACCATCTTAGGGTTTGCAAGAGACTTGACTCTAGAGTGGCTCCCAGGAGCCCAAGGCGATGTCCCCAGTCAGTTCCTTGGGCAGCTGAGGATAGGAAACCTGAAATGACCCTACCCTATAGCAATACTGACGAATATCTTCCATATCACCATAGAACCTTCATCTGGTGATGGATGGAGATAGAGACAGAGACCCACACTGGAGCACTGGACTGAGCTCCCAAGGTCCCAATGAGGAGCAGAAGGAGGGAGAACATGAACAAGGAAGTCAGGACCACGAGGGGTGCACCCACCCACTGAGACAGTGGGGCTGATCTATTGGGAGCTCACCAAGGCCAGCTGGACTGTGACTGAAAAATCTTGGGATAAAACTGGACTCTCTGAACGTGGCGAACAATGAGGGCTGATGAGAAGCCAAGGACAATGGCACTGGGTTTTGATCCTACTTCATGTTCTGGCTTTGTGGGAGTCTAGCCAATTTGGAAGTTTACCTTCATAGGCATGAACGGAGTGGGGAGGACCTTGGACTTTCTACAGGGCAGGGAACCCTGACTATCTTTGGACTGGAGAGCGAGGGTGAGAGGAGTGGGGGGAGGGGGAGAAGGCTGGGAGGAGGGCGAGGGAATTGGGAGGCTGGGAGGAGGCAGAATCTATTTTTTCTTTTTCTCAATAAAAAATTAAAAAAAAATCTATATGAGAGCTTCCAGGCTGATCATTGCATAGTCTTTGTTATTTTATGTTTTTAATGGAATTGTTGATTATTAATATTATGATTATATTTTAAGTGTTCCTATAATCCACGTTTTTAATCCATGGTCTTATACTGTTTCCAAATGAGGAGCACCAGTTAAATTCAGTAGTGAAAAAGAAAGAGGAGGAAGACAAGAAGTTATCAAATTGTGGATGACGTGACCTTTGGAGAAGGACATGGTGGTAGTGGTGAACTTCATGGAATAATTTGATGAGGGGAATGCAGACGGATATATTCTAAATCAATTATATTTATGATGGAATTACCAAAGAATACATAATAAAATGATTAGATTAGAAATAAACAAAATAGAAGATAGAAAAAGTAGAAAACATGTAAAAGTTGCTATGTATTTTCTGATAGAATGAAATACAAAAGCAATGAAATGTATGCAAGCAGACAAGCCTTATTTCTCTTAGTGTCTTGGACAGAGTTTCTGTCTTTCTAGTGATGCTGTAAATTAGCTGGTATTTATGTTCCCTCTCTTCTGAAAAAAGTGACCTTATCTTAAATGTTTTGGTACCTGTGATACAGGATTTCAGCTTATTTCTGGTTCTTTCCTCCCTACAAGTATTTCAAAGCATTGGTACTTTATAGACATAATCCATCGGATTCTTCCCATAATTCTACAAATTATTTAATTTATTTACTTTTTCAAAAGTACAAATGTGAGATTTTTGTTGTTACTATTATTTTCCAAAGTTCTCTTTTTTTAATTGAAAGTTTTAGTTCTAATTTTTTTGTAAAAATGCTAAATTATCTTTTAGATGTTTAAGAAATAACAATTTCATTTCACCTTCTATTTGATATAACCAATACAATTCTACTTTGATAAGTTCCACTTTTCTGACATAATAACGGTAATTTTTATTTTCAATAAATATATATTTACCTATTTGTAATTATATTTCTTGGTTATGTTAGTGTGTGTGTTGTTTAGTTATTGCATTTTGTATTTCATTAATTATACAATAATATCTATTGTATGTTGAATAGAGAAAGCTTATGTTTTAATTGTTGGTGCTTATAAAAAGACATTAATAGCTCTAAGTGTCAGTGTGGACATAGTGCAGAGGAAAACACAGAGTTTGAGCAGATCTATGAATAAGCATTTATGGAAAATTTGTAAGAGTAGCAGTGGTGGTGTGTGCCTTTAATCCTAGCACTCAGAGGCAAGCAGATGTCTGAGTTCAGGTCCAGGTTGGTCTACAGAGTGAGTTCTAGGAAATCCAGGGCTACACATAAAAAAAAGCAACTAAATTTTGTTGTCTCAAAAAAAAAAAAAAACAAAATGCAAATAAAATCTAGCAGAGAGGATACATTTATTTAATTTATAAAAGAGTGAGTAATTATTTTAATACATAAGATACACCTAAGTCATGTTACAGAAATAACAAAGATTCTCTTGGATAGACAATATGTAATGTTCAAAATCTTCTCTGTCTCTTGAAAATACTCATTTTAAATAAAGTGCTTTGAGGAACAGTCCATGGTAGTACGTTAACAGTCCCTTTCCTCTTTTATAATAATCACAAGGAATTTACAAGGAATATTTTCAAGGTGCAGATCTTCCTTACAAATATAGTTCTTTAAGAAGTGTGTGTCTACAAAGGACTTCACTTTCCTCTAAGAGTCATATATCTCTAGTATTCATTAGTTATCAACTGTGTTTCTTTCAAATACTAAAAAAAAAATCAGAAATTTCCTTAAGTTGTCTTTAACTATATAATTGAGGATCTTGTAGAGTTTGTGTACCAAATATATCATTAGTGCATAGAAGATTAAACAAAGGTAAAAGCAGAGATTCGATTTCACATTTGTAGATATGATTAATTGTGTGAGTCTGTGTGTGCATTTAATTAAGCGAATTTCTCATCAGTGATTTACTAAAAGAAAAGAAATTGAATCTCTTGTATTTCTGATAGTTTCTATGCCATTTTAATATCTAGTAAAGCTCACAAATATTTATTTCTTAGCATCAAAATCACCTTTAATAGTCATGTTTAAAAGCACCTTGGTTTTGTAATTTAAAGACGGAAAATATTTAGCCTTGGTAAATTTTGTGTTCCACATTATGGAATTTAAAATGAACATTATCAGTTCTTTTTGTTTCAGTAATCACACATTTATTAGAAGTTATGGCCATCATAGGTATACTGTCTGCACAAATAAGGACAGACAACGCTCCAGCATATGTATCTAAGAAAATGAAACTTTTTTTGCTTATTATAATATAAAGCATATTACAGGTATACCAAACAATCCTACAAGTCAGTACAGGCTAGGACGTTATGGAAAGGTCATGTGCCCAACTATGTTCATAGCAGCATTGTTTGTCATAGCCAGAACCTGGAAACAACCTAAATACCCTTCGACCGAAGAATGGATAAATAAAATGTGATACATTTACACAATGGAGTACTTACTACACAGCAGAAAAATAATAATGACATTTTGAATTTTGCAGACAAATGGATAGAGCTAGAAAACATCATTTTGGGTGAGGTAACCCAGACACAGACAGACAATTAGCAGAGGTATTCACTCATAATTGGTTTTTAAACACAAAACAAAGAAACCAGCCTACAAATCACAATTTCAGAGAACTTAGACAACAATGAGGACCCTAAGGGAGACATACATAGATCTAATCTACATGGGAAGTAGAAAAAGAAAAGATCTCCTGAGTAAACTGGGAGCATGGGGACCTTGTGGGAGGGTTGAAGGGGAGGGGAGCAGAGAAAAATGTAGAACTCAATAACAATAAAAAAGAAAGTCTCAAAGAAAAATAAAATCAGTTCTTGATAAAGCCTGATTTTCAGAAAAAATATTTCTCAAAAATACATATATATTGATTTACACCATATATAGTACATGCAATTTTACTTTCTTCTCATCATTTTGCTGTTATTAATATGTTTTAAAATCTACCAGCATAAAATATTAGGAAAATGACTTGAATGCCAATGGTGTGATCTTTATTGGCACATTGGGAATATATCTTTGTTGTAAATTCAACCCAAGTAACAATTCTTTTGTTCGAAGAATTCTTTTTCATTGTGTACTAGGAACTACTCTAAGCACTGAGATAGGGTTGTAAACAGATTAAGTCTCTGAATTTATCTGATAAGAATGTGACGGAATATATAACAGTTACAGTTAAATTAGTTAAAAATGATTTATTCTAGGAAGTATGATTGCTTTTTCATCATAAAAACAAACACACTGTACTGTATGAATGTTGGAATTTGTTCTGGCTGGATAAGAAGGTGTTAAAGAGCCTGAACAGAGGGGGATGTATTACAGCCATCACAGTGGGTCCACTCTGGAAGCTTTAGAGTTTGTTGATGACTGTAAGACAAAGCAAAGGCCATTTAGTTGGGTAATGAGTCATGATAACGGCCCATTTCAGCACTGCTGCAGTAATGACAGTGGGGATTGTTCAAATTCTAGATATATTGTGAATGTATA
The DNA here is from genome assembly GCF_014885135.2 of Alexandromys fortis. NCBI lineage: Eukaryota > Metazoa > Chordata > Mammalia > Rodentia > Cricetidae > Alexandromys > Alexandromys fortis. The sequence goes on from NW_026067949.1 coordinate 14,505,418, forward strand.
GGTAGCAAATTAACTTGACAGGTAAGATTGGAGAGGAAAAGAGTATCAATGATTAAAGATTTTTTCTTACAAGAAAAATTAGAAATATAAAAATTTCATTAACTGAGGAAGGAAAGGTTATGCACAATGGTAATACAAAATTTAGAGAAATAATTAAATTTCTAAAGCGAGTATATTCACTTTGAAATGGAGCGACAGACGGGATGCGTAAATACACCTTAGGGGCACGTGGGTGTACAAATATGGAGTTATGATAAATGTTACCTGGATCCCCATCCATCGCCAAATATTTGCTGCAGCACCATCATTGCATAGGGTACAATTTTCCAGTGTGAGAGTGAGACCCATGGGAAAGGTGTACATGTTGTTGAGAGAAATATTGTGAAGTTGTCTAGGTGGCCACTAGCACATTATTGATTTAATTCAAAACATGTGTGTGTGTGTGTGTGTGTAAGAGAGAGAAAGAGAGAGAGAGAGAGAGAGAGAGAGAGAGAGAGAGAGAGAGAGAGAGAGAGAGAGAGAGAGAAGGCTTTCCTCTGAAATTTTCTCTGACCACAAACACAGAAATCATCCTGACTCAAACTCCAGGAACTGGAGTTACAGGTCCACCCAACTAACGTCGCAATTCTTAGAGATAATTCACAATCCCTGGGATGTCTTCCCCGTGACCATTTCAGCTGGTTGGAAGATGGACATTATTTTCATAACGTGGTACGAAAACATCATTTTGAATTCTTTCATACACTGACCATTGCGCTATCCCAGAGTGAAACGTACTGCCTCTCCCCAGTCTCGTGCCTGACATGCTGTTATTCATGCTGGGCCTTTGCCACATGGTATTGTCCAGTATATGAAGTGAGACCATTTCCTTACTCAAATGCCTATCTACACACACACACACACACACACACACACACACACACACACACACACACGAGTCCCTTTTAATTGTTTAAATAAGTCATATGAGTTAAAGTAAAGGCCTGGGTATTTCAATGCCCAACTTCATATCTCTGGCAAGAGAAAATGTGGGTTTGGTATTCTCAAGATTATGTATTATGTATTGATAACTATTTTTTCTGGAATAAATTACCAATACACAAATATACAAATTGGGATTCATCAGTCTCATAATATATTATGTCCTAGAAGACAGGATTGGAAATTCAATCCTTATGCTAAATTATCTATATTTTAGCTCTTAGAGCAGTGTTCTGGGTTGTTATGTGACCTGCGACTGATGGGTGTGTGTACTGGAAATGTTAGTTATTAACTATTCTCACTTTGCCAGGCACGCACTAGGACCTTAATCGTGATGACAATAGAGAAACTTACTTCATCAATGCTTTCTACAAAATTAGGCACTAGTGCTTGTTGTCCATATTACTTTGCTGAGATTATTTCTTCAGTTTAACTAATATAGAAATTGAGGCACAGAGCAGCTGCATACTGTATCCTATGATCTATCTGTTTTTGAGGGAAAATGCCATGGTTATAGGTTAGGAAGTCGAGCTTCTGAGACTGAAGTTATTACCTATAACACGTTGCCATTGCTCCAGATATTCTGAAGCCATTCACTGATATATTCTCACAATAAATTCTAGATGCATTTATTACTCAAAATATCGCATGACCAAAAAATCAGATAAAAATCTCAACATGTCATTATTTTAAGACATCTTTGAGATTTCCAATTTCATGGGAAGGGGTATGTGTGTTTATCTCTAGCTATTTCTTCTGCAAATAAATGAATAATTTTAGCAATTCCTAAAAGAGTTCAGATTCATAGTCAGTTTCTCTGTTAATATCCTTAAAAAACATCTATGTGTTTGAATGTACTTTTTTGCCCTCCATCTTAGAGGTCAGTCATTAGTTTAGCACAGAGAATCTATGCAATTTTTATATTACCAAAGAAGTGTGGAATTTAGTAATTCTTTTTCAGGCAAACCTCCATTGTAGAATTAAAGTCTTGGATTCGGAGGTAGGATTAAATTTTCAAGGTCACACAGGTAATTAATTGCAAAACACAGGTTTCTGTACAGATCTCCTGATTTTAATTCTACAGATTTTCTTCAGGATTATGTGCTATCCAACAAAGCCAGTATATTAACATGATCCCATCTCATGACTATTCTTTATACAATGCACATCTAATAAATGTAGCTGGAGTTTAAAGTTTTTCTCTTTTATTTGTAATTTTATTAAAGAGTTGAAGTTAAACACAAACAGTGTTTTGAAAATACGGCACTTTGACTGGCATGCATTCCAATCACAGAGCACGGATGCTGAAGCAATTATCATAGCTATTACTGATGTACTTGCACCTTTTTTCAGCTTTGTCTGCACCCTCAGGCCTTACCATAGTTAAATACATCAAGTACAGGAAATAAATAATTGTTGCATTTGTCTGTGTACACTTATCAGGATGGTTTTTTCTCCTTTGCTTTGAAAATTGTCTCACCTGGTAGAGGGCCTCAAGTAGATGATTATATTTATTAATCCATATAGAATTTATATGGCTTTATCATTATGAATGTGGAAAAAGGAGAAATAGCCACATTAACAACTATATTAGTTCAAAACTAGATGTCTTTAAACTTTGTTTTCTATCGTTAGGGTGTAACGATGTTAAGGTTGCTAAGTAATATGTACATTTCTGAGTTTTGGGCAAGTCTTGTAAAAACCAAAATGAGGATGTTGTACATTATGCATATACAAAGTTGTATTCTGTTTATCTTTGGGTATTTGATAATTTAGAACTTTCTCTGGAAAATATAGAATACACTAATTATTTTGGAATTCCAAAAATGACTAAATGCAGCACTTGCTATAAAGTATTGACAACTGTGATGGCCATTAAATGTCACAAAATGCTAGCAAGTACATCTCTTGACATCGAATGTTCCAACAGAGTTTGAAATTTAACTTTTAATTTTACATTAAATGCAGGAAGGCATTTCCCTTTCATTAATCAAATGCAATGTTATGCCCAGCAAATAACACTAAGAAAAGGCAAAGCTGTCACCAGAAAGCCAATTAAAGATATGGAGACTCCTGCTTTGCTGCCTGGAGCTCATATGCTGGAAGATCTTGTAGTTAGGGCTTTTGAGTTGGACATTGGTCAAATAACAGATTGTCAGGACCCTACCCAATATGATATCCCTTGAAAAATATCCATTAGAGCTGTTGCTCTCAAGAGACCCTCAAATTATGTATGACCACTTATTAAAATAAAATTTGTCTTGCGAGCTTGTAAAAAAGTGGTATTTTGATTGCTTTCATTGCTTAGGATGTAGAATGTGGTAGAGTGCTTCTTGTGTCATGTGCAGAAAGCCTGGAATTCAAGATACAGCACTGTAAAGGCAAACAGAGCTTATTGAATTTTCTCTCCAATGCAAACATTTATGGATCAAATCATAAGTCAAGTCATAAGTACTGTTCAAAGTTTTTTTTTGTTTATTTTTTTTTTTTTTTTGTTATGTGAGAAGGTAGCTAAGCTGTGAACAATGTTCTTAACTCCATCATCTCCTTCAGAGGCCAGGGTCCAGTTTCTCAATTTCCGTCTACTCTCATTTTCCTCCTCAAATACGCTGCTACTTGCCCAGCACCTTCATGTGCTTCCCTTGTTGTATTATCTCACGCCTGAACTGTGCCTCCTCTTTCACTGTTTGTATCCATTCCGCTACTGTCCATTTTCCTGGATACTCAGTGAAGTGAATCTGTGGAGGCCGGAAGATCACATTACAGATGGTTTCCAAACTCCAAGGTCTGCAAATAGAGACAAGATGAAAGTCAACTATACTAAGTTGTTTTCAGTGTTTGATGCATTTCACAGCAAGGAATGTCTCACTTATAAACTGTGATTGTTTTTCTCATTAGTGTTCAACACCTTGGATTAATGAGGAGAGCTTCCAGAGTCTCACAGAAAAAAAAAACTGTATCTTTGAATTATGTTCTATTATTAGTAGAAAAAAAGGAAGCTTTTACTCATCTATTTTTTTCCCAAACTAAAACCCCTTAATAAACTTTGGAAGGTTTAGTAATCATTTCCAGAAGGGAAAACAATTTGTGGAGTTCACCTGACAGAGCAGGTCATTTCACTTCTGTTGTGCTTCCTTTTGCTGTTGTGCTTTGAATTCTCCATTCATGGTTGTTCCTCTACCAACACATCAATATACAGTTAGAGAAGATTTACATTGCGTGACTTTACTTGGACCATTCCTTTCATACTATGATTCTTTCCAAGAATTAACAATTTAAAAATAGTTTAAATGTGACATTTTATAATCATTTTTCTGATTGGCATTGCTTCTCTTAGTGAACTCTTTCGTATCCTGTAGCATCCTGATAGGTTTTCAGTTTAGTGACAGTAATTCAAGGGGTGTACTGATGGAGGCTTTGTGAGGGAGAGACCTTCCAGCTTCCCGTTTCCCAAGACAGGTGTGTGATGCTCAAAAAAATAAAACCTTTTACTATGAAAGCAGGACTGAGAATGGGAAATCAGGGAACACAAAATCTATGAGCCATCACTCCCCTTTCCACTGAATATACTAAAAAAATTTTCAAAAGACATTTTGAGAATCATGACTCTCATTCCCATTTCTAGACATTTGTTATATACCCAGTAAACCTGCCTCTTTGTGCTATTTGAACTCTCATTTAAATTCTTTCATGCATTTCCAGGATGTATAGGGCATAGGTGTTGATGTTTTATGGAATCTAAATAGGGCTATTTCACATCTGGGTGTAATTTATGAAACATGCCAAGAATAGTCACTTTAAGAAATAATAGAAAACCATGTGAATATAAATGCTCTAAGAAATTGGAGAAATGTTGCAAGAATGCAAATATTTTGAATATTTAGATTGAAAAGCTGCAGTTATTTTCTGTGGATATTTTTCAAAATGGATAGTGTTCTACCTGAATGCCATTAAAAAATCATATCTTCCTGCTCTTCAAGTAGTTTTCCATGTTTTGCCTAAAATGTCATCCCCAGAACACAGTGGAAAAGTGAAAATATGAACAAGCAGGCTCAGAGCTATCATTTAGCTTGTGGTTTATTTTCTAAAATTTATTATTAGATATTAAGTTTTTAGAATATTACAAATATAAAAAACCTTATACTTTCCCATAAGTGCTCTCCTAATTTGAGAAAAATTGGATTTACATTTTTATTGATTTTTATTGAGCTCTACATTTTTCTCTGCTCCACCCACTGCCTTTTCCCTCCCCTTCAACCCTCTCCCAAGGTCCCCATACTCCCAATTTACTCAGGAGACCTTGCCTTTTTCTACTTCTCATGTAGATTAGATCTATGTATGTCTCTCTTATGGTCCTCATTGTTGTTTATGTCCTCTGGGATTGTGATTCGTGTGCTGGTTTTCTTTGCTTTATGTTTAAAAATCACTTATGTGTGAGTACCTGTGATAATTGTCTGTCTGGGTCTGGGTTACCTCAGTCAAAATGATGTTTTCTAGCTCCATCCCTTTGCCTGCAAAATTTAAGATGTTGTTAATTTTTCTGCTATGTAGTACTCCATTGTGTAAATGTTCCACATTTTCCTTATCCTTTCTTTGGTTGAGGGGCATTTAGGTTGTTTCTAGGTTCTAGCTATGACAAACAATTCTGCCAAGAACATAATTAAGCACATGTCCTCGTGGCACTATTGAACATCCTTTAACTCCCGAATAAGTTAGCATTTCTCAAGGTCTCTTTTTAAAGACCAGTAAGTGCATTATAAAGATAAATTAAAATTTCTCATTTTTTATTCAACTCATGTTTACTGAATATTTACAGCATTCCTAAAGTATTGTAGTGTTAAGTTTCTAAAAAGTGCAAACACTGAATGGTGAAATGAAAACCAAGAAACTTATTTCTATTATTAAATAATTGAAGTTACAATGTATAATGCAGTCTGTCTCATTAAAATGCTTTGGAAGTCATATATATGTAAAACAGTGTAAATTATTCTTAAAATGCTGCAAGACAGGAAAAATGCTTATTCTTAGAGATAGGAACAGAAAGGAAGTAGAGGGAATCTGTGACTTTATTCCCTTAATTTTTTCCTAGTGACCTATCTCTTATAATGATATTAACACAGCATCTAATTTTATAATATAAGTAATTAACAATATTTAATTACTTATATTCATGGATTCACACTGGCTAGAAGAGTATCACAGAACGGATTTGGTGCCTTTGTTAGTGTTGAGCTTACTGATGGGGTATTTTCTAGACTATACTCAATTGGATTTAGTTGTTTGGTTTGGTTTTCATTCTATCCATAGATTCAGTTTATTCATTTGGGGAGAAACCCAGAGAAATAAAACCCCATTCTTACCCCAGCATACCAAAATTGCATACTGTTGGTGAAACATTGAGGTGGGTGTTAAGCACCTTGGTACTATTGGATTTCTGAGCTCCTCATGGAATCCTTTCCTTCACATCCTTCTTTGTGGACAGATGCAAATAAGAGCTATCCATAAGCATTTAGTGGTCCTGGAGATGAAACCCAAACAATACATGTCAGGATAGCCGAGGATCCAGACTGTGGTCCACAACCGTTCTTCATTGCCCCCTTAGTTCACACGTAGCTGTCAGAGTACTGTCACAGTTGCCCAGGCAGTGTTTCTCCTAGCTTAGGCCTTCCACTGGCTCTACCCCTTGTGAGATTTTAACCAGCATGCCTCAGTCTTTTTCAACTTTGTTGTTGAGCTTGTCCCCCAATTTCAGTTTACCAGCAATTCAAAGAAAAGGCAACAGTTTCTAGTTTTTCCCACGTTTGGCTTCTAATAGTCCTGTTTTCTGGGGTGGAATAATAAAGTTCTACAGTATGAATGGCACCAAAAAATTGATTATCCAAGTTTGAGGGAAAGCATTTCTGTGACTTATCTACTAGGGTTGGAGATGACCAGCTGTCTTCATGTAACTTCACGTCATCTTCCTCCATGCTTGTGTCCTTTTCTCTTACATAGATGCTTGTCATATTGGCTTAAGGTTCACTATAATCATTCGTTTCATTTCATAAGTTACTAAATATGATAAAAGCCACACTTCCAGTTACTTGGAAGTAAGTCTTTAGCATGTGAAACACAACAAAAGACATCTTAGTTCTGTACATTTTGAAGCAGAAACTGACTCAAATTACCAATACTTTGTGTGCAGGGTTTATGCTAAATATTATTTGCAAAAGTTCCACATTGCATTATCAGTGAATTTCTATGGTAAAATTGATGTTAATTAAGGATTTAGTGATTTGAGCCATGTATTTACTATTAAGGGTAGCTCTGTATATTAGATACATTTTATGAAATCAAAATATCTTTTGCAGGGATGTCACTAAATAATTGCTTCTCTTTATAAGTATTGTGGGTGAATCAGGCTCTTGAAACAGAGGGATAAACAGCAGAAACTTAATTTTGATATTTCTGAAGACTAGAAGTACAAGGCTGAGACATTATAGACTCAACATTTAATGAAAGTCAACTTCTAGGTACATAACCATGCCTTTTCTTGCTGTGTCCTCTCATGGCAGAGTAATCTGGAGCTTTCTAGGACACCCATCCTGTTCATCCACGCAGAGTATGGTGGCTTACTGATTTCCCAGAGTCCAGATTACCATGTAACATCATCTTGGACATCGGGTCTATTTAGTCTATAGTGATTACTAATGGTGGAAATGCTAATGCCCTAAAAAGAAGGTATTAGGAGTTAATTGAGCTAATACATATTAGAGGCAACCAGGAAACAGAGAGTGAAAGTGAGTCGAGCTGCCAAAAGTCAGACCATCCCATCAAAGCAACAGACAAGCTCTAAATGAAAGACTAAAGGCTGTCATCATTTATTGTCATGGTGTAAACAAAGCTCTAAAGCCAGCTTGCAGTTAAAGGGGCAGATGAATATATCATCTACCTTTATTTCACGCTTACCTAAACTAATTATAAAAATGCTTAGTATGCTGACAATTTCAGAATTTATAGCAATCATACCTAGCAAGCAGGTTGAAGGATGCATTACTCAATTTTCAAGATAAATTTTGAAAAGTATGTGTATGTAGTTAATTGGAAAGTGAAGCTATGATTTTGTAAAATAAAGAGAAATACTTTGATTTGATGAAAAGAGGTTTGAAATTTTAATTAATTCTGACTTCAGATATGTGGCTGAGCTTTGCCTAAATTACTCAGCCATGTTTCTTCGTTCTTAGAATATGTGAATTTAAACACAAAATCACAGTATCCACCTAAATTCCAAAATTCTGGAGGAAAGTATATATTCTATGATAGAAAAGTCTCTTTCACTGCCTTTAAGATGACTCATACCTTCCAAGTATGTTGATTCCTTCTGAAGGTGCATATTTATTATAGTAATTAATTTGGAGTCAATCACTGTGTTATGTATACATGGAGTGCTTTTGATGGGATTGAATTCTCAGGAGTCTACTACCTTCCTGTATTCATGTCATAGTGACTCTCTGTGATTCATTTCTGTAACCTACAGTGAAGACAGATGTTTTTTCCATTCTGTGAGTGGGACAGAGGAGACAGTCCAATCAATTTTAACATTTGAGTGGGAACTAGGTGAAGATTCAATTGCTGTTTCACTTTTTTACTCAAAAGCAAGTTTAAAGCAGTGGTTTCTACATATTCATTTAGCAGATCTTGAAGTATCACACAACGAAGTGGCTTTAAATTATCTTTTCAAAATGTTATCTAATTGTCCCTATTACTTTTAGAATCAAAATGGTAATATGACTAGGTGATAAATGTCTATATATCAAACTTCTCCACTAAATCCAAATCCTAAAACTTAGCGGCTGAGAAATTTGTGGAAAATCAGTAGAGTCCAATGTTCTGTTTCTCAGCATCTGTAAAATAAAGAGATCAACAATTATGTCATTTTTTCATAACTTGAATATAGTAATGACCACTTAGATTTTATCTTCATTGTACAAGGTATTCGTCAGCATATCTTTAGGAGGTATTGATGAAATTCACATAGCAACAAGCCAGCATAGTGAATAATACAAAAATAATATATTTAACCCATATAAATGGACTATTATTTAAGGACTCGAATGTGTTAAGATACAGATTTTTCCAAGCCCCTTTACCATTCCAGGCTTGATCTAATTGCTTTCCATAAACATATATTTTTAACAAAAAAAAATTTTTTTAGGATTCAAAACTATTTTCTTTTTTTATATTTTTTTATTGAGAATAAGAAAAAAAAAGTTTCCGCCTCCTCCCAGCCTCCCATTTCCCTCCCCCTCCCCCCACTCATCTCCCCCTCCCTCTCTAATCCAAAGAGCAGTCATGGTTCCCTGCCCTGTGGAAAGTCCAAGGTCCTCCCCCCTCCGTAGCCAGAACCTGGAAACAACCTAGATGCCCTTCAATGGAAGAATGGATGAAGAA
>NW_026067949.1:14516889-14580656 GCF_014885135.2 Alexandromys fortis
GAGAGGGAGGGGGAGAGGAGTAGGGGGAGGGGGAGAAGGATGGGGGGAGGGGAGGGAAATGGGAGGCTGGGAGGACGTGGAAACTTTTTTTTTCTTATTCTCAATTAAAATAATTAAAAAAATAAAATAAAAAAGAATAAAAATAATAAGATTAAAAAAATAAAAATATATTAGTAAGAATATTGATTAAAAATAAACAAGCAAGAAATTAACAAACAAATAAAAAAGCAAGTAAACAAACAAAACAAAAACTGTTCTTCAGTCTTTCCCTCCTTTCTACTGCCTCTTCATTCATCTGAGTGCCATTGGGAATTATTGGGTAACATTTAGTATAACATTTTCCCCAGACAGTTTTACTTTCAAATGTTCATTTTGTAATGTGTTGTTGGTCAGGTTCAAGGCCTCTGGTTTTGATACACCATCCAATACTGGACCTCACCAACACTCCTCTTGGATATCTTGTTGCGGTGAGTCATGGAAACCTGCAACTTTGGTTTTGTAGGACCAATCCCTTCAGCTGCTCCAGCAGGTCATAGATGGGGTAGAGTTTGTAGAAATGCCAACTCAAATCCCTGGATGTCTGCCTGGGTGGTAGCTGAGTTGGTCAGTCAAGGCAGGTAGGACCCCTCCCTCAGGTGAGGGGCAAAGCTCCCATGCTTATGGCAAGGGGTTGGACAAACTTTCCCAAGAGTAAGAGTCAGGAAGGTAGGGGGCAAAAAAATCTCCTGTGAGGGGTGGGGCCAGCTCTCCTGCTCTAGGGGTCATCTGGATATGCTATCCCATGGATGATGAGGGGAGAAGTCAGCTCTGTGTTTGCTTCAGTTATTTTGGACTATTCAGAACCTGCTATAGCTGGGCTATAGTGGAGACACATTATCGGCTATGTTTTATACTGCCATTTAGAAATCTGGGTTTGGAATAATTACAGGTCTAGGTGTGGAATTTTTTTTGTTGGGTGGATGTTTTGTTCCTTGATTTCTCTTTTCTCTGTATTTCAGAGAGTGTGTGAAGGCTTTGTGTTGCTTGTTTTCCTGCCTGCTCAGCTGATGTAATCAAAGGAGTTGGGAGCTGGGATACACTGACTAAGTGTGTGGAAGGAGAGAGGGTAGGAGGGGATTGCTGTGGGACCCACAGGAGATGTGTCCAAGGGAAAGGAAGGCTGTAGTTGGTTTATGATGCAGGTATAGGGACTAGATTAGGGGATTGGATTTGGAGTTATCTGACCTGTTTCTCTCTTTTGCTCAAGTGGTGTTTTCCCAGGGAATACCTGCAGGTGTTGGAGGCTGGGATAAAGGGATGAGTTGGGAGAAGTAAGGTTGCAGGGAGAAGAAGTTTGTGCTCTGTTAGGGATGGAGTCAAAGAAGAAAGGGAGATTACAGTAAGTTTTCTGCTACAGAGATGGGGATGAGACTGAGGTAGGAGGTTGGGATCTCAGGAGCAGCAGGAGCATTGTGGGTCTGCCTTCAGCCTACTTGTTTCCCAGGAGGAGTTGCCCTTAGATTAGCTGCAGGTGCCTGCTGGGTTTCGAGTCTGAAACAAAGCAACAAGTGTGTTGTGGTTAGTTAGAAGGAGAAGATCTGTGGGATCCCCAGAAGCTGGGAGGTACAGGAAGGGTAAGAGAAAGTCGCCACTGGTATTCTGCTGCAGAGATGGGGATTGGTTTTGGGGGAGCAGAGAGAATAGAGGGTCTGGGGGTCTACCTGATGAACCTTTATATTTCAAACATCTTTTTAGTATTGAAAGAGACATATAAGCTTGCTATGTCAGACACTCAAGATGTCTTATGCATCAGGATCTCAAAGGCTGATTGCATGTGTGCATAACTATAAGCATAGCCTGTTATTTGGAATGAGATAAGATTTTTTTCCATGTCAGTTTTGCTGTTCTCTCTCTCTCTCTCTCTCTCTCTCTCTCTCTCTCTCTCTCTCTCTCTCTCTCTCTCTCTCACACACACACACACACACACAAACACATATATGAATGCCTACCTCATATATATCTTATAATTTTTTCCCTCTCCAATGTGGTTTCTGTATAGAAACAGTGTAGTCTCTGGCTTGTAGAGAAAAACGTAGTGTTTGAACCTTACTCCAGACTTCCTGAATCATATTCTCAGTTTGTGAAGCCTGTTGGGAAAGGCTGCTTGTTGGTTCCCAGCTGTTCAGCCCTGAAATAAATACACAGAAACTATATCATTCAAATCACTGCTTGACTCATTACCTCTAACTTCTTATTGGCTAACTCTTATATCTTAATTTAAACCATCCCTATTAATCTGTGTATCATCACATGACTGTGGCTTACTGGATAAATTTCTGACTGTCTGTCTCCTGTGGGGCTACATACCATCTCTCTGACTCTGCCCATCTTTCTCCCCACATTCAGTTTAGTTTACCCTGTCTATCTAACCTATCAGGACAAACTAGTTTCTTCATTAATGAAAGATATTCTCAGCATACAGAGGGGAATCCCACATCACATCCCCTTTTTCTGTTTAAATGAAATAAAAGGTTTTAACTTTAACAAAGTAAAATTTCAAAACAGGTATCAAACAATAATTATAGTTACAATATTTATATCTACTTTATCTTTTATCATAACTAAGGAAAGCTATAACTATAAACTACTCAACTTCATCAAAGACTCCAAAGGGATATAATATTACCTAAGTAAACAATAAATGCATTATAAGCAACTTCCAAAAACTCTAGAATTCACAAAGACATTTCACTACCTAGAAAGCCAACCAAATTTCTTTTGTACCATTGGGACATCCATCCTTAGCCTTCATGCCCATAGTTTCTAGCAGACTTTTCCAAGAAGAAGGAAATTTCAAAGAAAGTTCCACATATATTGACAGTTTGTCAGTCACTTTCCTCTATGTTCTACAGAATGTTTAGCAAACTCTTCCATGAATCAGGAACCCTGAAGAATGGTCTCACCTTTAGGCAAGTTCAGCAGTCATTTTTCTGTGGGTCCTGCATGTCCAGTTCATCAAGCAGTCCAGGTAATAGCAGTTTCTTTCCCAAATGACTAACTAACTCCGTAAGGAGCCTCTTTGATACCCATCTTCCTCTTGAAGTAATTGGTGCTGCCAGGATCAGATGTATCTTAGTGTCATGAAAAGTCCTAACTTCTTAAAACATTTATATGCCATATTCCATAGGTCTTTGAAAGGTTTGAAGAACACTTATCTAATTGAAATATATCTCTATATATCTAGCAAACCTAATTAGCATGACTGCAAGCTTGACCATTATAGGTGAATATCTATTAACCTGTATTTCTTAATTATACATTACATTTCTAAATGAACTGCACAAACACAGTACCTTAATCAAGAGCAGAAATATACATATAACAGAATTGACCTTAAATTTGTATCAATAAATCAAGATACATATCAGTGCAAACTATCCATTTCTATAGAATATTCACCTTTAAACATAAACAAACATTCATAAACAATATTTGGGAATATAGGTACAGTTTTCTCCAAACTGCTTCCTGGTGTTTATTGGGCAAAGTAATTTTTTGAGGGGTGTTCAAGGTGACCTTTCAGGGGGTCTTGTTCCATCAAATAATATTAGTCTGGGAGGATTCCACAGGTTCTCAAACTCTGTGGAAACAAAAGAAGAATCTCTTTTCCAAAGCAACATATCCTTAGACCAAATTCTGAAGTCAAGATACCTTTATAATATACATGCTGGTGTAGCTTAGCAGCCCATACAATGAAATGTCTCTCTATATTTAGCTCCTTCACAGTCAAAAAATTTAAAGAAAACACAATAATATATAAAATACACACTCTCTTTGCATAGTACATTTTTACATTGCTTATTTATTTTTATCCTACTTTTTAATATTTATTTTATTATCTTTACTCTTTTAATCTATGACTGTCTGTACTCTTTAAAGACTTGGTTTTGTTTTTTAAACCATTTATTTCTTTTTATAATTCTCTATACTATTTTTCTTCTCTCTCCCTAGCCTACATACAATTATCCAACTCTGTGACCCATTTAGATGTCTTCTATATCTGAATATGTCCTGTTGTGTATCTGTAATTTTCTACTGTCCAGGAGCATTTCTTAAAATGTTAAGTGTTTCTTAATAATGTAAGCTGCACCATGCTAGGGGAAATATGGCACTTGCTACTTACCCTATCCAACCCAAAATGATGGAGTTGCTCATTGCCTTTGAGAGCAATGCACAGTGCCCCATCTCTAGGCACATAGCTGGTCCATGTTGCCACCAAACAAGGCATAGCATGTTGCTCACAAACCTCATTCAAATGCTCAGTCTCCTAAAAGATCCAGAGTTTGTGCTGGAAAGCACGGCCCAGATGCTGGCATTTCAAAATGGCATGGCTTATTTCCTGCTACCAGTGAATCAGGAAAACCTCTCTTATAGGAACTATGCCTCTGCTTGTCTCTAGCAAACAGAGCCCATCTTAGAAACTGCCACTACCAAACCATGCTTAATTCTGTTCTTTTGTGTCTAAAATTCCTTTCAAGCCCTCTCAGTTTTTTTTTCTTTTTTCTTTTTATTTATTAAAGATTTCTGACTCTTCCCTGCCACTGCCTCCCATTTCCCTCCCCTCCCCCAGTCCAGTCCCCCTCCCTCGTTAGCCCAAAGAGCAATCAAGTTTCCCTGCCCTGTGGGAAGTCCAAGGACCACCCACCTCCATCCAGGTCTAGTAAGGTGAGCATCCAAACTGCCTAGGCTCCCACAAAGCCAGTTCGTGCAGTAGGATCAAAAACCCATTGCCGTTGTTCTTGAGTTCTCAGTAGTCTTCATTGTCCACTATGTTCAGTGAGTCTGGTTTTATCCCAAGCTTTTTCAGATCCAGGCCAACTGGCCTTGGTGAGTTCCTGATAGAACATCCCCATTGTCTCAGTGTGTGGGTGCACCCCTCGTGGTCCTGAGTTCCTTGCTTGTGGTCTCTCTCCTTCTGCTCCTGATTTGGACCTTGAGATTTCAGTCCGGTGCTCCAATGTGGGTCTCTGTCTCCTTTCATCAGCTGATGAAGGTTAATATTCAGGAGGATGCCTATATGTTTATCTTTGGGTTCTCCTTATTTAGCTTCTCTAGTGGATTTTAGTCAACCACGTTGGTACCAATTTGTTGGGGTGGCCACTTGTTCATGCCCAGGATTTTACAGAAGAACACAGAGTATGAACCTTACTCTAGACTTCCTGAATCATATTCTCAGTTTGTGAGGCCCACAATTTACATTTTAATAAATAGCCTTTCAGATGACTCTGGATCAAATTAAACATTGAGAAATGATACTCTTTAGTCTGAAAAAATCACAGTGTACCCATTAGAATACAAATCAAATCATAACACTCTGATAATCTAAAAAAGTATAAGAGATGGAATTTTGACTTTTCAATGACAAGTAATTAAGTTAGGGCAATAATATATAACTAGGTCATGTATTTTGGTCTCATGTCTTTGTGTAAAGAGTAAAATCTATCACTCTGTACCTATGGTCACATTGAAGGCTTTAATTATAAATTTGGTTAGTCATAAAAGAAAACAAAACATAACAAAAGACATGAAAGTAGAATGAGAGTTGTAGAGAAAAGAGTCATGGATGCGGAAGGTAAGAACCAATAAATAATTATGAATATAATAGAATTGTGAATATGATACAAATCATTATATATATAGATATAGAAATATGCATAAATATATAATTCTCAAAAGCAAGTGATGTGGGATTTCCCTCTATATGTTGTGAATATATGTATATTAGTGTTTTTTATTACTATTGGTTAATAAAGAATCTGCTTCAGCTTATATAAGGGTAGAATATAGCCAAGCTTAAAAAAATATATATATATATACACACACACACACACACACACACATATATATATATGAGAGAGATAGACACACACACACAGAGAGAGAGAGAGAGAGAGAGAGAGAGAGAGAGAGAGAGAGAGAGAGAGTAGGTTGAGCCAGAGAGATGCCATGTAGCTGCCAAGGAAGACAGATGCCAGTTGCTTACCAGTAAGCCACAGCCTCATGGCAATACACAGATGAATAAAAGTGGGTTAATTTAAGATATAAAAGTTAGTTAATAGAAAGCCTGAGCTAAGAGGCCAAGCAGTGTTATAATTAATGTTGTTCCTCTGTGATTATTTTGGACTGAACAGTTGGGAAATGAGTGCATGCAAACTAGTTTCCAGCATAAGACTAAAGTCAAATCCTAAAGTATTTTGAAGGTTCCTGCATGATTTGAAGGTCCTGTGCCCTACACAGGCCTTAGAACTTCATTACTTACTTGCAAATATCTTTGCTTAATTATTTCTACTATCAGTCAGAGGACTCATTTCACACATTTTACAAACAACTGAAGTATTAACTTTCAAGTGACAGTTTCCATGTATAGCCCATTTAAATACTCACCATTTCCAGTGTCTCTATGCCCATTTCTCCTTTATTTACTGCCTAGAAATTGATATTCTTTACTATACTACAGTGTGTCTATATTATTTGTTGGTGTCAATGCTGATTGGCAGCTTCCAATTAGCATTCAAGTCATGCAGAGAGATGAAGCTGTCTTTTAGTAACTGTTTCATTTTTTAGATAAATAGTAGATTATCTCTATTCATTTAAGGATTATTAGCCTGGCAGTGTACTAAAATTTTGGTATAATTCTTCACTGTGGGGTTCCTTCCTGATGATCCTCCCTTCCTAAATGATGCTATACTAGTCTGGAACACAAAATAAAAGGAAAATTTCTCATGATGATGATAGTTAGTGCTGAGGCAAACTATTAAATGAGGGCACTTTTGTTTGTTTTTGTTCTTTGCTTTCTTATGATAGGTGCTATTCCCCTTAGTAGATTAGTGTTTCTCAAATGTTATTATACACATGGAACATTTTGTTGATATTTGATGTTTTTGAGGCATTGCCAGGGCCCAGCAGTCCACATTTTAGGAATAAATAGCACATACTCAGGAGATCTGCCTGTTTTTGAATCTCTTCACTGTAAATCCAGAGAAAATTTTTTTCCCTTGAATTAACCCATGTGTTAGCTATTCTCATGTGTGAAACTCGCTAAAACATTGTAAGCAAGCCTTGCCTTATCCACTGCCATGCCGATATAATGTGCAATCCTTAATGGGTGATCAAAGATCTTTGACAAAGTAATGTAGAGTATAACAATGGCTCTGAAGAATATGAAAACTGAAATCATACTCTTCACCATCAGCTGTACTCTTCTTACTTCCCTTCCCACTGAATAGATAGATACAATGTGTCAGAGAAAGTCAGGAATCTATATTTTCTTGGTCTCAATACATTTTTTTAAAAAACATTAACTTGCAATGAGAATATTCATAGTCCTTAATCCAAATACAATTTTATTCAATTGACAACAAAGAATTCTGTCAGCATGGTAGTTTACGGACATATACTACCATTTGCTAACAGCTTGCAATATAAAAATAACACTGGCCGGGCGATGGTGGCGCACGCCTTTAATCCCAGCACTCGGGAGGCAGAGGCAGGCGGATCTCTGTGAGTTCGAGACCAGCCTGGTCTACAAGAGCTAGTTCCAGGACAGGCTCCAAAGCCACAGAGAAACCCTGTCTCGAAAAACCAAAAAAAAAACAAAAAACAAAAAAACAAAACAAAACAAAACAAAAAAACCCTGCAGCTCTTTTAAGAGGTCCTGCTACAAAACACTTAAATGGTGTNATGATTAACTGGTTTTCAATTTAGTTTTTCCATTATATATGTTTATATTTTAAATCCCATTTCCTCTGCCTCAATTTGTCCCACCCAGTAACCACCCAACTTACTTTTTTCCCTCTGCCTTTCTTTTTCAGGTTTCCCCAAAAACGCAAAACTAAAAAAGTCTAAAAAACTAAAATAAACAAATTCACAAAACCCCAAACAAAACAAAACAAAAAGTTTACACCAAAGAAAAACAAAAGACCCAAAAACTTGAAGTGTGATTGATACATCCGTGATATTGTAGATAAGTGATTCTTCCTTTCTAGGCAGGAATCGAATGCCTTTTTAGTTACAGTATGGTTCTATGTCTACTTCCTTTTTTATATGTTAGAAATTTTCCAATTAGAGATTAGAATTTATGTAAGAAGTCAAACAAAAGCTTAAGATTTGAACTCCAACCTGAGATGAAAAGATATGGAAGGGAGAACTTAAAGTCTCGAAGGCAAAGTAGAAAAATAGACTACTCAAAGAAAATATTAAGTCCAAACAAATATAGGCATGAAACATCCAGGAAATCTGGGACGCTCCAAAAAGACTGAGCTCATGAGAAATAGGTTAGTTTCAATCCCATTATTAAAGCTTATCACAGTAAATAGAAAACAGTAGTTGAGGTGTGGAAACCATAAGGAAGTTTATGGCTGACATGAAACTTTTAAAGCAGAGGAGTTTTCACAAAAGAGAGACATCAACAGATGACATTTGTGTGGGAGGAAAGATTAAAAAAAAAAAAAAAAAACAAGATGTGGGAAGACTAGGATGACCTAAATGTTGAAAGATAAAAAATGAGTCAAAATATCTCTACAGAAGGACAGTGACAAACTCTGCACAAAGGAATATCAAACACTGGCACATCATTAATGCCAAGGTGTCCAAATTAAAGGTATAAGGGTAATTGTGTCTTCACCAGAAAATCTGAAATAGCATTAATAATAATAAGTCATAAATTTATTTTTAATCTGCAATATAAAAAAGAAATCAATTTAAATTAACCAGGGCGAAAGAATCAAAAGATTCATCATTAGCAATCTCAGCAATAAAAGAAATACTGAAAAAATAATTTTAGGAGGCACAAAGAAAGGCAAAAATGGAAATCTCTTACAGAGAATGGGTTCCTGGCATTTACAAAGCAGAAAAGTGCATCTGAACCATTGACTTTTGTGTTTACTTAAAGATCATCTAGACAGGAGAACCAATTTTTTAAAAAAATCATGTAATGCAAATATTAAAAATCATAGAACCTCACATGATGCTCAAACCTTTGTTATAATCACTAGGGAGGCTGAGGTAGGAAGATTGTAGGGATTCAAGACTAACTTTGGCCACAGAATTAGTTAGTGTCACATTAGCCTGGACTAGAATGAGACTCTGCCTCAAAATTATTTCTTAGGCAATTAATAACTCTTAAGTCTTAATTTTATGAAAAACTTTAATATTAATCCTCCACTGTTCCTAGCTCCCAGGGGAATCAAGAAGATCTTGAGATTCATACTTTAAAAGTGAGTATTATAAACAACCACTCTTTTGGTACATACTTTCACAAGCTAATAACAGTCATACTAAAATAAATAAAGACATCATACTTTCTGTTAATTTTATACCTATCCTACATCTTAATTGAAATAAACTCTTTGACAAAATCAGCAAAACTTTCATGGAAATTAAAGTAATAGATCCACATAACATTCCACTGATATTTAAAGTATGCTCAATACATCCCAAAGGGCATAGTCTGTGGCTAAATGGAACATAATTCATAGCTGAATGAGGTCCATAGATTTTAGTTTCAGTAGAAATCCATGTCAAAGTGTTTTCATTATTAAAGAGGTAGCATATGAATTTCTGTATTTCATTTTGTTCTATCAGTAGCTGAGAAGAATTTTAGTTTCTAGGCCATCATTCTTTGACTCCCTGTATATTGTCCATTACAAACGACTTAGAGAGCAGTTGCAAAGCACAATATATTTTTGTAATTGTGGGGTATATATTACATAAGAGGCTTTCTCCATCCCATAACAATCTCGGCAAAGAAATCAATGCATAATTGAGAATTACATTCAACACTCCATTTTCTTATCACACTTGCTCAGTCTTTAGTTGGAAACTCAGGGTCATTACTGTGAAATAAAATCATACTATTTCTATATATTGCTCCACGGTGAAATTTGAGCTGCTTGAGCTTGAAGATCATCTTAAAGACCCCATCAATAGCACAAACACAAAATGGTATTCTTGTATTCTTGAAGCTCTGCCTGTTTTGACCAACCTTGTGATGGTCTTTGAAATGGAAGGTAAAAAATCCTTCTCCTGAACACATTAGTATAAAAAACTGACAGTGATGATATATAAATAATGTTGTAAAATACATAATTCTAAACCTACCTGCTTTCTCTCTGAATTTTGCAAAAGTCATTCCATGTTTCAAGACATAGCTTTACATATTTGCAGTAATAGCAAGAAGCCATGCATGATCTATAGCAAGACCCATTGGCTCCTTTGAAACATTCATTATTTTGTAGAAGAACCTGAAAATAATGGAATAAAGAGATTGTTATTTTCATAGGCAAGAAAAATGAAAAGTATTTTGTGTAAGAAAATGTTTCAGGAACTGAAAGCTGTCACCTCATAGCTTTCCTAAAATGAGAAGCAAATAATTAGTGACACTTTTCTTTAAATAACAAATCATTATAGTGAAAAGAGGACAGGGTGCTATGACAAGTCCATATATTAGTAATCCCCAGTTGATGTTTGACACTATGGCAGGAGACTAATGCTTTTAAGTTTATTAAAAGACTTCCAGTGTACTCCGCATTGTTCAGAAAGAGTCACTGAAATCTTTCATTAGCTATAATAAAACTTTAGCAAAGTTTTGCTTTCATGAAGAATCAGTATGAAACAATTATAAAATTATAATTATAATTATAAAATTATAAAATTTTATAAAATATGAATGAATATAAAAATACATTTGAGTGTGTGTGAAAATTATCTCAATTAGTTACTCATGACATGTGATGGAATTTACACATCTATTTGAAGATATAGGTTCGGATATATCTACGTAAAAAGACTGAAGACAAAAACTTCATAAGTTCTTTTACATAAAATACGAATTCAAAGAACCTGTACTAAACCTAAAGGCATCAAGTTGAGCAGGCCCTGACCTTGTCATCGGCTAGCCATTAGAACCTATAATTTTCCTTTCCTTTTTAAGTATGAGCAGTGCTTTAAGAAAAGAAATTCTAAAATTATTCAAAGTTAAGGCCTAAAATTATTTAAGTAAATGGATAATTCAAATTCCTAACATATAATTGCTACTTTGTGTGAAACACTGGGTATATTTCTAGCCCTCCAAACATGACCTAACTGAACTTCCAGATGAAAAGTCATTGAAGTATAAAGGATATCAGTGGACTTAATTGAGCTCATTATAAAAGTAAGTATCTTTTTCTCCAATATATTCTAAGTGCATTTGAGTGGTATGAATCACAACTGGGCACCTCCCAAAAGATGCCCATATTGCTTGCTTTGTCTTCAGTGTAGTATTTGTGGGGATGTGGTGGAAGATTTAAGACATGAAGGACAGGGCAGCTATTGGGAAATCTCCTGAGAGACCAGTGCCCATCTTGTGTTCTTCCAGTCACATGCTGCAGGACTGAGTTTCTCTGATGGAAGAAAGGGATTCTTCCTGGTTTGGGATTCTTTTTACCACTTTTGCCTCTTGCATTCATTTCTACCAGGATGCTAACTGGCCCGAGGTCTTTAGCAGAGACAGTAACATGCTTTTGGGATTTTCATCCTCAAATCCATAAACTAAATAACTGCATTTTCTTGAGAAGTTATCTGACTTTTGCTATTGCATTTTAGCCATGGAAAATGGATAAATACAGTTAATTAAAGCAGTGGAGGGCACTGCAGAACTTGATAGACTGAAGGTGTAAATATGCTTCACTAAATCTACATAATTTGGATAAAACAGTGGAAATATTTTTTACTAGTTTAATAGTTTCATTTAGTTATTTTTTTTTGTTCAGGGTGGAGAAGAGGAGGCTCATGTCTGCCAGAGTATAATTGTGGCAGTCAGAGGACAGCCTGCTGGCTACTCTCTCCTCCCAGGATGTGGGTCCAAGTAATTAAACCTAGGTATTCATGCCTGGTAGCAAATGCTTTCACTCAGCCATCTAACAGACCCTGGAATATATTTTTGAAGATATTCATCTAAGTCTAGGGCTTTCATTTTCTTAACCACTGGCTGCATTCAGGTCCATCTTCTAATCATTATTTTTAGTGTATCTTATACTAAGCTCATGATTCTGTTATAACCTTTTCTGTAACATCTACACAATAAAAGACTTTCCATAGGTTTTCAAAGACTTCTATGATGAAGATTTCTATTTCAAGGATAATTAAGATGAGCTAAGTGTTTAGTTAGGGGCTAGCAGTGTGACAGTTTAGAATGACCTATCAAGTTTCAGTGATTTCCAGACAGCAGGATTAGGCAAACAACTGTGTTTGGATTAAGCTATGGATGCTCAAGATCTAGTAACAAGTCACATTTGTTTTTGCAGGGGATCTGCTTTATCTATAGAGAAAATCCTTGTCTTTCATAGACTGTATTCAATAGCCAAGGATACTTGAGAGAGTGGATAAGTTTCAGATTTTTTGGAAAGGCTAAAATGGAATTTTGGGAGGTTTTTTTTTGGAAGTTGATTTTTATAGATTGAGAATAATAATGCTCCTTTTTATGGGAGTGATGAAGTAGAAAATAAATCTGAAGTTTTCCTGCCTATTGTTATAGATATAAGTAAAAACAAAGAGTTTAAGGAATACTACAGATATTCATTAGAACTGGATCTTTATAACATTGATGGAAATATTTAAGTTGTAGTGTTGTTTAATTGATATGTGAAAAGCAAACTAGAAATTTCTTTATGCTGTGTTTTTCTTTGTTTGAACTTTGTATTCATAGCACAAACATGGCAATCATTGAGTTGACTTAGCTATAAAGCAACTGGAACTCAATGTAGCATATTTTTAAAACTATGTATACCACTATAGCAGAATTTTGAGAAAAGAATATTGAGTGTATTTGACTAGCAATGATAGAATAAGGCAATTGTTGCAGAGAGCCTAAGAGCAATAATTGAGATTCAGTGATGATGTAAAAATCCATAGTTTATTGGTTTGCTCTAGAGTGGTTCTCAGATGAAATGCTTGTATTGTTTTTGCTGTATGTGCAGAGAATGTATACATAGATTTCTATCTCATAAATGTAGCATGGATTCTATAAATATGACTGAAAATGCCATGATCTTCTATAATGACAAAAAGTGAACATATTTCTCCATTTTATATTTTTTGCTTCTTTGTCAAAAATCAGATGTTTGTAGTTATGTGGATTGATATCTGGGTCTTCAATTTGGTTCCATTGGTCCTCCTGTCTGTTCTTATATAAATAGCATAAATACCAGGCTGTTATCAGTGCAGGAGCTCTTTAGTGGAGTTTGAAGTCAGGGATAATTATACCTTAAGAAGTTTCTTTATTGTAGAGGATTGTTTTAGCTATCATGGATTTTTTTTTTTTTTTTTTTTTGCTTTTCCATATGAAGTCGATCATTGTTCTTTCAAGGTCTGTGAAGAATTTTGTTGGGCATTGCATTGAATATGTTGATTGCTTTTGGTAAGAATGCCATTCTACCACCCAAAAGCATGGGGGATCTTTCCATTTTCTGGTGTCTTCTTCAAGTACTTTCTCCAAAGATTTCAAGTTTTTGTCCTATAGGTGTTCCCATTGTTTTGTGAGAGTTACTTCAAGATATTTTTTTGTTATTTGTGGCTATTGTGAGAGGTGATATTTCTCTGAATTCTCTCTCAGCCCATTTATCATCTGTATAAAGAAGGGCTACTGATTTTCTTGAGTTAATCTTGTATCCAGCTACATTACTGAAGGTGTTTTTGAGTTGTATAGGTTCCTTTGTAGAGTTATTTGGAATTGCTTATGTAAACTATCATATCATCAGCAAATAATGAGAGTTTGACTCCTTCTTTTCCAATTTGTAAACCCTTGATCTCCTTTTGTTGTCTTATTACTCTAGCTAAAATCTCAAGTACTGTATTGAATAGATGTGGAGAGAGTGGACAAGATTGTCTTATTCCTAATTTCAGTGGGATGGCTTTGAGTTTCTCTCCATTTAGTGTGATGTTGGCTTTTGGCTTGCTGTACATTGCCTTTGTATGTTTAAACAAAATATGTTCCTTGTATAACTACTCTCTACAAGACCTTTATCATGAATAGATGATGTATTTTGTCAAATGCATTTTCATCATCTAATGAGATGATCATGGTTTTTTTTTTTTTCAGTTTGTTTGAATGGTGGATTACATTGACAGATTTTTATACATTGAGCCATTCCTATATATCTGGAATGAAACCTACTTGGTCATGGTGGATGGTTTTTCCGATGTGTTCTTGGATTCAGTTTGCTTGTATTTTATTGAGAATTTTTGCATCAGTTTTTATGGGTGAGATTGGTCTGTAATTCCCTTTCTTAGTAATTTGTGTGTGTGTGTGTTTGTGTGTGTGTGTGTGTGTGTGCTTTGGATATCAGGGTAATTGTAGCCTTGTAAAAAGAGTTTGGCAATGTTCCTTCTGTTTCTCTTGTGTCAAACAATTTGAAGAATATTGATATTAGTTCTTTTTTTGAAAATCTTGTAAAATTCTAAGATGAAACCATCTGGTCCTGGCCTTTTTTTGTTGGGATACTTTTGATGACTCTTTCTTTCTTTCTTTCTTTCTTTCTTTCTTTCTTTCTTTCTTTTCTTATTTTTTTTTCTTTTTTAGCAGTTATGTGTCTATTTAATTTGCTTGTCTGGTCTTGATTTAATTTTGGTAAGTGATATTTATCCAGAAAATTGTCCATTTCCTTTAAGTTTTCCAATTTTATAAAGTACCGGTTTCAAAGTATGACCTAATGATTCTATGGATTAACTCCATGTCTGTTGTTATGTCCCCCTTTTCATTTCAGATTTAGTTAATTAGATAGTCTCTCTCTCCCTTTTGGTTAGTTTGGATAAAGATTTGTCTATCTTGTTTATTTTCTTGAAGAACCAACTCTTTGTCTCATTGATTCTTTATATTGTTTTCTTTTCTTTGTTTCTATTTTGTTGGTTTCAGCTCTCAAATTGATTATTTCCTGCCAACTAGTCCTCCTGGGCGAGTTTGCTTCTTTTTTGTTCTAGACATTTCAGTTGTTCTTCTAACTCACTAGTGTGAGATTTTTCCAACTTCTTTATGTAGGTATTTAGTGTTATGAATTTTTCTCTTAACACTGCTTTCATTGTGTCTTACAAATTTGTGTATGTTGTGTGATCATTTTCATTGAATTTGAGAAAGTCATTAATTTCTTCCTTGACCCATTGGTGAATTAGGTGAGCCTTGTTTAATTTCATGTGTCTGTGGGTGTTCTGAAGTCAGTTTTTCTGTTGAATTTAATTTTAAGCCATGATGATCTGATAAAACATTCCATTTTTTTTCTGTTGAAATTTGCTTGTTAGTATGTGGTCAATTTTGGAGAAGGTTCCACGAGGTGCTGAGAAGAATGTATATTCTTTGATCTTTGAATGGAATGTTCAATAGATGTCTGTTAAGTCCATTTGATTCGTAACATCTGTTAGTTTCCTTATTTCTCAATTTTCTGGTGAAAGCAGGCAACAAGATACTATTACTTTTTTTTTTTTTTTTAGATTGCTCATATCTCTAGGTTGTCATGTATATTCTTTGACTACCTTAATGTCCTTTGTGCCAAATTGGTTTTTAGATGAAAGTTCCAGAGAGGCAGTTAAAACTCTGGATAAGTCATCTTGTCTAGACTAAATCCTGTCCTTGTACATTTTGTCCCTGCTCATTAGTTTTGATATTTTTTTTAAAATTGTTTCAAATCTTTCTACCACTGCCTTTTGTAAAGTCTAAATTTCCTGTCCAGTGTTCTGTTTTAATGCCCTCATTGAGGATCCCAAGGTATTTTGAGTCTGGGTGGCCACGAACAAAACAGTGGCATCCGCCTACAAATAACCAGTGATTGCTAGTTCCTGTTATTCAGCAATGGTGCTCGCATAACTGGATATCAACATGTAGAAGGATGAAAATAGATCCATATTGATTGCCATGCACAAAAGTCAAGTCCAAATGGATCAAAGACCTTAACATAAAATCAACCACACTGAGTGTCATAGAAAAGTAAGTGGCAAGTACAGTTGAATGCATTGGCACAGGAGACCAATTCCTAAATATAACACCATTAGCACAGACACTAAAAGCAATGGTTAATAAATTAGATGCCCTGAAACTGAGAAGCTTCTGTAAATCAAATGACACAGTAAACAAGACCAAACAGCAGCCTACAGAATGGGAAAAGACCTTCACCAACCCCACATTGGACAAAGAGTTGGGATTAAAGGCATGCTGGGATTAAATGTGTGCTCTACGACTGCCTGGCAATTTTAAGCACTTTCTATGCAATGCCTTAGCTAAATATGGAAAGAGAGAGTTGAATGAGGAATGAAGAGATACAGTTGAGGGTTAATGAGAGATGGAAGAGAAAAGAACAGAGAGAAGAGAATAAGAGTTTTGAGAAAGACAAAGGTGAGGGGAAAAACAAGGAAAGGAGACAAGAAGCAAGAGTAGGGAAAGAGAGAGGTAAAAGAAGAGCAGGGAATAGAGTAGATCAATGCCTTAGGTAAAAGTCTTGAGATGCATAATTGAAGGGAAAGAATTATGTCAAATGACAGCAATATTATCACAATGGTAACAACTATTTGGGTACTATTATCTGGGGAAAGACTCAAATGAAATGGTGTTCTTTACATCATTAATTTTCACAGTTAGTTGAGAATAGAGATACAGTTTTGTCTGCATTTCATAGTGAATGAGATTGTGGAGAAATGTTCAAGATATGTACAGGTATATAATTAAATTATATTTCTTTATGCAGATAGCAAGGAGAAGAATTCCTTCTATTGTGATCATGTTGGGAGTTCAAAGAAACTGTATAAAGAATAAGGCAGGAGAGACTTAGCAGCTGGTGCTTAGATTTGCTCTGAAAAAGAAGATAATAATTCAGGGTGGAGGTTAAACTGGAAATGTGTAGAAGAGACATGAACTAAAACACACCTTTAAATGGACAGCAGAACGAAAGAGCTGTGCTGGGCTGAGAGAAGGCACAGTGGGAAGCTTATAGCAGTAAAAAAGATGATTAAGGCCAGGTTTCCTCTATTAGAAACATTTAGCTGTAGCTGAAGTACAGTGATGAGCTTCAGACGACTTTATATGAGAGAAGGGACAGATTTGAAGGTGTTGTTAGCTCCCTAGCTATTTACAGGAGGATTAATTCAGGGATGAGGAGTTTGGATTAAAAGGGACCAATTAGAAGGATTTAAAAGTTATTCAGTGGAGAAATATCTGGTCTAAGCTAGACAATGATAAAGAAATGAAAGAAGGAGATGAATTTGAGCAAAGCCAAAAAGTGAGAACATTAGAATTAAGTTCTGTGAGGTGAGGGTTCTTAACAGGTGTTGGAAGTTATGTTAGGGACCCCCATGGCACACTCACATTATAGAGGGTGTACCCTCCATAGAGACTGGAAACATAACAAAGAATTGAGCTTGTGGGGCCAATAAACTTCCAATGGGGATTATTTTACAGGTGCTTAAGTGTAGAAGTCTAAAGTTTGGAAGAATGATCTAAACAGAGAGCTGGGAGTCGTTGACATAGAGTTAGTCATTAAAACATAAGAGCCCATGAGAATGCTCATGGGCCACTTGGGGCAGTGGAACAGCGAACTCCTTTTAACAACATTGACATCAAAGTAGATTGAAGAGGTAGAAATTTAGCATAACAGAACCTGTCTCCTCCCTATGTCTGCACTAATGAAGCATAAAATCTTGTGCTTGTCAAAGTTCATCCTGGTTGCCCTCTCCCTTAGAGTCATCTGTGCCACTTCTCAAAAATAAAAATGCTTTTCTCTGCCCCAGGCATAGAGACTGAGATGCTCTGAAGGTTTGTTTCAAGCACAAGCTTTCTTTACATTTACTTTTTTTTTTTACATGTAACAATGGAAGTATTTTATTTTACACACACGGGCACACACACACTACATCCCAACTGCAGTTTCCCTTCCCTTCTCTCTTCTCTGTCCCTCCCCTCTACTCTCCCTTTATCTACATCTCGTCTACTCTTTCTTTCTCTTCAGAAAAGGGCAGGCCTTCCATGATTATCAGTGAAACATGGCATATCAAGTCGCAACAGACTAAGCACCTTCCCATATGTTAAGGCTGGGCAAGGCAACTGAATATAAGAAGTAGAGTACCAAAAGCTGGCAAAAGAGTCAGTGACAGCCTCTGCTCCCACTGCTAGGAGTCCTACAAGAAGATCAAGCTACACAGCTACAACATATATGTGGAAGTCATAAATCACTTCCATGCAGGCTCCCTGGTTGTCAATTACATCTTTGTGAGCCCCTGTGAACCCAAGTTAGTTGATTCTAAGATTTCTGAGAACAAGCCTTCTTATGTTCACTATCTCTTGTTGTGGAGTATTAGCTTAAGATGCATTATATCCATTCATGATGTGGAATATTCGTTTAATGATGCAAAGATGTGTTGCATTAATTTATGTTACTTTTGTTTAACTCTGTGAAGCTAAGTTACTTTGCCTGTCTAAAACACCTGATTAGTCTAATAAAGAGCTGAACAGCAAATAGCTAGGTGGGAGAGAGAAATAAATGAAGCTGGCAGTAAGAGATAATAGACAGAAGAATGAGAAGAGGAAGGAGGAGAAAAGGAGGAGAAGACTCCATCCACCTAGTAACACAGTCTGCAGTGAAGCAAGAAGTAAAGAGAAACATATAGAATAGAGAAAGGTAAAAGGCCAGAAACAAAAGGTAGATGTGATAATTTAACTTAAGAAAAGCTGGCTACAAATAAGCCAAACTAGGGCTGGGCATTCATAGTAATAATTAGTCTCTCTGTATTTATTTGGGAGCTGCTTGGCTGGTCCCCAAAGAGCAAAGAGAAAATAAAAACAAACAAACAAACAAAAAACAAACCCAACTACATTCTTTTTTTTTTTTTTTTTTTTTTTTTTTTTTTTTTTTTTTGCTTTTGTGCTTTTGTTGATTCATTCCCAGCACAGCAACTCTTGACATTGGCCAGTGGGTTTCAGTTATTAGAAAGCATTCACATTCTCAATCAGGTTGAATCTGGCATGAAGCAGGCTGTTTGATGTGCTGCAGCTAAGGGTCATCTTGGATATGAGACCATCTTGCTTCAAGTCAGGCTCCACTCTTAATAACTGCATACACATTAGTAAATTGTTTAACGCTTCTTAATTTCATTTCCTCAACTACACAAATGATATACATCTATTCCCATCTCAAATCATTGCTAGAAGTATCAATATAGTCTACGCAAAATACTCACCAGGAGGTGGATGTGCTCAGGGTATGTCTGACTCAAGGATGAACTTCAGTCTCATCAGTACTTACAATATCTCTATATCAGTGCCTGTCCTGTGATAGGTGTTGACCAGCTATGCATTCATTCAACCTTGTATAAAATGACCTCGGTAGTAGGTATTGATGGAGAGTTTCCCTCTCTTTCCCTTATTTCTCAAGGACACGCAAAATAATGAGTTGTTGGACACAGTTGGTGAAATAAAGAAATAAACCTCTTAAATCAGCTTTTTGTTTGTAAATAAACAGATGAGGAAACCAAAGAACATGAAGGCCAACCATTCACCAACATGAAGTAATGGAACAAAACACTGAAAAAGAGGTTACCTCACTCCAAAATCCGTGATGTTCACCCCCACTCTGAACAGTATAAAGCAATAGCAGCTAGAGCTAAATAAATTTCAAAAGAAAATCTCCCAGGGCACTTATTAGGAGCATATAATACACTCCCTTGACTGAGCAATGAATATAAATAGGCAGAGTTTTTGGTAACTGCAAGCTTACGAGCATTGGGAAGACACAATCTCCTCATTTAACCCTTATTTTTAAGAGTATTTCTGGACTAACAACCCTCTTGACATTTCCCTGTCTCCTTTCCTTCATCTCTTCTTCCTTTCTGTCTTGTTTCTATGAAGTGGAGATCACTGTGGAGGTTTGGAAGGACTAATACTGATAAACTAGGAATCATCTGCATGTGGAAGGGTGCAGAGGGATTCATATCTATCTCCCTGCCCAGAACTCATGTCCAGATGGATCAAGGATGCTGGAGGAGAAACTCTGGGATGGCCTAGAACACATTGGTATAGGAGACCAGCCTGGTGTTCTGCCCAGACAGATCACCAATTGTGAGACTGAAAGGGCTTCTGCAAAGCAGGAGACACTGTACCAAACTTTTCCTTTTGGGCCACCAACCAGCTCCCAAATGCTAACCTGGAGACTTCCCATTAGTTACAATGCTCAGTCTAGCTTATGATCATTTCTAGATATGTATTTTAACTTAAATTAACCTGTTTCTCTTTATCTACATTTTTGCCTTGGGTCTTGTTACTTTTTTCTTTCCTTCTATATATTTTACTTTTACTTCTTCTCATGTCTGGATGCCTGGCAGCTGCCAGGCTCCTTGCCCCAGGTGTGTCCCTCTTTTGTAGCATGATTAATAAAAACCCAGAGACAGAAATTGGGATTCAACTTGAAGTTCAGAAAAGCAAAACAGCCAGCCACTGGCTCTTACCTCTACCTCAGTCTCAAATGGCAATCCTGCCTCCAGGAATCTCAGGATGAGACTGTATCTGTGAACTGTCTCCTACTGTCTTATATTCCTCTCTAGGGCTGAGTTGAAAGGCATGCACCACTGGGACTAAAGTGTACATCACCCGGTTTCTATGGCAACTAGTGTGGCCACTGGAACTAAAGGTGTGTGTCACCATTGCCTGGTCTGTTAGACTGGCCATTGTAGCTATTTTATTCTCTGAATGCCAGGCAGGCTTTGTTTATTAAAATACAAGTGAAGTATCACTACAATCTCTCTCTCCTCTCTTTTTTCTTTTCTTCCCATCTTAGATTCCTCATTGTATGTATTTTCTCTGTCTGCCAGCCCCATTTATCCTTTTCCTACCTAGCTATTGGCCATTCAACTGTTAGGCCAATCAGGTACCTTAGGGAGACAAGGTGAAACAATTGCAGCCCATCTTTACATGTGTAAACTAATGCAGGATAAACAAAAGAAGTATCACACAAAGTTTTACACAGTAAACGTAATATTTGAAAGCATAAACAAATGTAATATATCTTTGCCAGGTTAAAATAATATTACACAACAGGATACCATCGAGGAGACAGGAGGGTTTATAGAATAGAAAAGGATCTTCACCAACTCCACATCTGACAGATGACTGATTTCCAAAAAATTTGGGGAACTTGGGAGATTAGACATTAACAAACTAAATAACTCAACTTAAAACTGGAGCCAAACAGAATTCTCAACAGAGGAATCTCAAATGGCTAAGAATTACTTAAAGAAATGTTCAACATCCTTAACCATCAGAAAATGTAAATCAAAACAACTCTGATATTCTGTCTTACACCTATCAGAATGGCTAAGACAAAAACACTGGTGACAGTTCATGCTGGAGAAGATGTAGAACAAGGGGACATTCTTCCATGGCTTGTTGAAGTATAAACTTAATTTGCACTTTGATTTCCACATTGGGAATCAAGATAGTGGTTTCTCAGAAAACTGGGAATTGATTTACCTCAAGACCTAGCTATACCACAACCAGGCTTATACCCAATGGATGCTCTAACTTATTACAATGACACTTGTTCAACTAAGCTCATAGCAACTTTATTCATAATAAACAGAACCTGGAAACACCCTAGGTGCTCCTCAACTGGAAAATGAATAGAGAAAATTTATCCATTTTACAATTTTACATAATGGCATGTTACTCAGCTGTAAAAATAATGACATCATGAAATTTACAGTAAATGGTTGGAACTAGAAAAAAGTCTTCCTGAATTATGTAATAAAAATGATACATATGTACTCACTTATTAGTGGATGTTAGCTGTAAAGTATAAGATAATCATGCTATGGTCCACAGAGGCAGACAGGCTAAATAACAAGGAAGGTTTAAGAGGGAAGACAAGGATATCCTTAGGAAGGAGAAATAGAACAGACATTATAGGTGGATGGTGGGTCGAGTGGTCTGGATGGGAGGATGTGCATGAGACATGAAGGATCAGGTAGGGAGTGATGGAGAGGAAGTATTTAAAGGGACAGCTGGAATTGGGGGCATCCCAGGGATGAGCTACATACCTACATCAATGAAGACTTCTGGAATCTCTGAAGGTGACCCTAGCTAAGACTCCCAGCAATGTGCTAGAAAGAAGCTGAAACAGCCATCTGCTGGACCCAGATAAGACTTCTAGTGCAGGAATTGGAACCCCAAATCATCCAATAATCTTTGGCCTACAATTTGTCCTGCCTACGAGATGAGCTGGGGTAAAGGTGTTTCAGAAAGGATGTGAGTGGCCAACCAATGACTTGAGACCCATACTTGGAGAGAGAGCCCACCCCTGATGTCAGGAATTGGAATTTGGACAGCCCAGTGACCTAGGATAGAACAAACATGACTGACAAAAAAAAAAAAGAAAAAAAGAAAAAGAAAAGAAAAAAGGCGACAAAAGGATTTCGTATGATATTCTGCTATATTCATAGATCATTGCCTAACCCAATTGTCATCAGAAAGGCTTCACCTAGAAACTGATGTAAACTGTAAACAGATGCAGAGACCCATTAGACAGAGATGGGAAAATCCTGTGGATGAGGGTGATGAAGGATTGGAGGAGGCACTGGGGTTAAAGACACCACAAGAAAACTCAAGAATCATAACCGGGGCTCATATGGACTCACAGAGAGCTTGCTTGCATGGGACTGACCTAGCCTCCCTGCACATATGTATGTATGTTACAGTAGTATACCTTGGTCTTCTAGGACTCCTAACAGTAGGAATGGGGGATATCTATGACTCTGTTACCTGCTTTTCAGACCCTTTCTTCCTACTGGTTTGCTTTATTCAGCCTTAATAGGAGAGGAAGTGCTTGGTCTTACTGCAACTTGATATGCCATGACTGATAAAATTAGGAAGCCCGCCCTTTTCTGAATAGAAAAGAGGAATGGATAGGGAAAAGAACAGAGGTTAGGGAAAGGGACTTGATGAAGAGAAGGGAGAGGGGGAACTGTGATTGGGCTGGAAAATTAATTAATTAATTAATAAAAAAGAATCATTTAATTTAATGAGTTATGCCTGTATTAGTGGCTCATTATTTTTTCAGTGTCCTATTGTTGAAGACATTACACTCTCCAGACATAGTACTTAGAAGATTTGTGTTGTAACTGATATTAGGAACATTGAATTATAGTAACACTTATTCATTGTCTCAAGAAAACCAGAAAATAATACTCAGAGTGTATAAGAGCATAACACTTGATTGAGTTCTGAGTGATGCAAATTAAACCTGGTTCTACTATTTTGCATTTCCATTACCTCATTATCACACATGCATGTTGGTCATGACGTCAAGTCCATTGATTGTGTTTTCATCTACCCGGTCATCTTTAGTGGGCCGTGGGAAGCAAATTTTGAATGAAACATAAGATTTTCTTGATTTTAATGCATGTCTAATTATAAATTAGAAAACAAGGGTTTATCTGCTTGATCATGTATCTATTGATATTTTTATTTATCTATTAGAAAAAGAGCAAAGCATTGGTATTGTTTATAATGTTTAATGAGCTATTGAGAGCTGTTACATAAAAAGAAGCACAGAAAATGGTAGGATGATTATATAAACTTTGCCACCTAGACATGTAAGCTCCTTAATATGTCAAGTAAAAGTACTTTTTTTCTTGGAAGTTATTATTAAATATCTCATTCAGATACGCATTTTCCAGGCTTCTAGCAACTGTATTTACTACTTCACACATACATTTACTCACAAATATATGAGTATGCATAACAGTAAGTTAAGAGAAAAATTAGTGAGGTCATTAATGACTAGGATGTTTAGAAATCAACTAGGCACTAGTTGACAGCTCACCAATTGTTTGATTTTTAAGTGGTTACTTTCAAAGTAAATGCTTTGAAGCCTTTGCCATTTAGCCACACTAGTATGCATACTGATATAAAATTGGAGTGCACCACCTAGTCAAACTCTTTCATTGCTTATGTGAGCAATTTGATATTTGCCTTTAACGTCTTAATAATTAATTTGTTTTAATATAACAAAATCACAGCTGGCATAGTCATTTTGTATTGATGAAATGGTTGATAAATCAATGTCATGTTTAATGTTTACTGGTTGATTGACATAAACTTAAAACTATATGTGAGCTATTATCACATTTAAGTCCTACATAAAAATCACAGATGAGGGAAAAAGAGATAGGAGATTTTAGTCTAATTCCTACTCTCTGATCTTAGTCCAATCGTTTATCTTTGAGGCTTCTCAGACTTGTCAACTATCACATAAAAGCCACTGGCAAAAACAGATATTGTCTATTGTTCTAACAGTGTACAAAATTCTTTGAGATGCTAATGCTGATTATGAAACAATAATACATATTCCGAGTGTTCATTATATGCCAGGGCTGTAGTAAGATTTCATAGGCTATAAGAATGATTAGTTTTCTCATGTTTCATGTATGTGACAAAACTGAATTTGAAAAACCAGTAATGATTAAGCAAGCATCCACAGTCAGGAAACACAAGACCTGGGGCTCACTCTGCCCTACTCAGTCCTGTGCTCCTTGCTTTGCTTCCACAATCACTGCTACAGAGCCACTCCAAGTATTTTCTCTTTTTATAGGCATCATCTTCAGATAAGGAAAAGAAGAGGTCCAACCTGGTGGCCTTGGGAATGGCCATTTGACATTCACACTGGTGGCAGCTTGTCTTAGTAGTAGAGAATAACCTTCGTGCCTAGCTTTTTATCAAAGGGACAGGAGAGAGAGAGAGAGAGAGAGAGAGAGAGAGAGAGAGAGAGAGAGAGAGAGAGAGAGAGAGAGAGAGAGAGAGAGAGAGAGAGGAGAGGAGAGGAGGAGAGGAGATGAAGAAAGAAAGAAAGAAAGAAAGAAAGAAAGAAAGAAAGAAAGAAAGAAAGAAAGAAGGAAGGAAGGAAGGAAGGAAGGAAGGAAGGAAGGAAGGAAGGAAGGAAGGAAGGAAGGAAGAAAGGAAGCCAAACAGAAAAGAAACCGCTTCTTAGAGACAACAGAAGCTAGCCAGGGAAGCTGAAAATCCTGTTAGAACCATAGGAATGAAATTCATTAAACTCAACTTTTCGTACAAGGAGTCTGACAGCTGCTTTTTCTTGCGAGTCAGAATAATTAGGCAAAACACAAGGCTTCTTTACAGAGTAGGTTTTCTGGGCACCTCGCTGCTGACCTAGAATTTGAAAGATGCTTCCACGTATATTGTGGAAAGCATCAGAGCAAACCGGGTTTCACTGATGTATTTTCCCCTCTGTACAGCAGAGATCGGCATAAAACCCAGTACTTTTACTAATTCCCAATGGAGCCCAGACACCTGGAAGAAAGAAATAATGTTTACCACCTACAGGTTTCCAATGGGGAGAGAAGAAGAGAAAGAAAACCACTGAGACCAAGAGGGAGGAAAAGATTAATAAGCACTGCCTCCAATGCAAGAGAAAGAGATTTTTCAAAACAACCA
Organism: Alexandromys fortis; assembly: GCF_014885135.2. NCBI lineage: Eukaryota > Metazoa > Chordata > Mammalia > Rodentia > Cricetidae > Alexandromys > Alexandromys fortis. The sequence goes on from NW_026067949.1 coordinate 14,542,382, forward strand.
CAATAAAAAGTGCCCAGAGGACAGCTGTGTGCTGTTCTCTTCCCTTCTAATAAAAAGGGAAAGAAATGAGAAAACAAAGGAAAAAGAAGACTGGAAAAGAGATAAATGATGTAACAGGTCAAGCTTCCCGAGTTTTTAAAAAAAACGGTAAAAAAGAACATAGTTTAGGTGTTTAAAATCTTTTCATGTATTGTATATGCATGAGTATTTGAAAGTGGTTCCATGTGGAAATTATGTATCTGTGCAAAAATGCATGCTGGCTGTAAAATAGATTATACAGTAAGGGATTAATAATTCTAAGTTGTTCGATATTACAAATTGTCAAGCACAGGATTTCCAGATGCAATACAAGACTATAAGAAATGTTCATTATGTCATTGATTCAGATTAAAAAAATAATAAGAAGAAATAAATCATTCTTAAGAATGCCTGACAATAATCGACTATTTATGATATTTATGTGTTCTTTCATGTCACAAATTACCTTTCCTCAAAATAAACAATTCTTTTCTTTGGTGGTGTGCATGTGTGTGTGTGTGTGAGTTTTAAAATGAATGTGATTAATCTGTATTTTCCCTAGGCATTTTCTCTTTTAAAATGACTTAATATAATTATTGGTGTAGATATTTAAATGAAATAAACCACATGGCTGTATATACCTTTTATAAGATCCTTCCTCATTTTAAAAGGATCTGTTGGAATTGTCAGTTGGGATTTTTGCATACCTCCTATACACAGTTTTTAAAAGGGCACACTCATGCTAATATACTTAATTTAAAATTGCCAACCTGTCTGTCTCTCATCAATTCACAGTGACAGTACCTCTGGTGATGAAAATTTGACTGCTTGTTTCGGCTAGGCTGCTTCACTTTTTGTATCCTCTAATTTTTGATGTGATAATAACTATAATGTTTCATTTATTAAGAAAATATGAAGTGTTGAAGGGGAGGGGAGAAGCAGGGAGAGGAGCAGAAAAAAATGTAGCGCTCAATAAAAATCAATTAAAAAAAAGAAAATATGAAGTGACTTAAATAATAGTCCTAGATACTTCAAATGATGATGGGGAAGAGAAAATAGCACTAAGCAGTGTGTGGCTTCGGCTTCGACTTTTCTTGCTCGACTGCCCCTAGAGCAATGCTGCAGAGAGAGGAGAGTGACACTCCAGTGATTTAATTACTGCTCCACTCCTCATTACAGGTGTGGCTTAATATAGCAAACACAACTGCAAAGATGCCATTGTGGATAGCGTGCGCTTGCTGAAATCTACAGCATCCTCCCACTCAAAAATAACGCTCTCAAGTTATTGTTATCCCTACAGCAACACTCCCACTTCTCAGGAAGGAGAATGTTGCACTCAGATACATTACTGCCAGTGTCTTTAGCATGTGGCATACTGAAAGGATGCCCACACTGAAAGGATGCCCGCACTGAAAGGATGCCCACACTGAAAGGATGCCTAGGTGGTATGCTATTTCATAATGATAAGAGGTAGACTGTAGCCACGTTATGTTCCTACCAAGTAACCCACCGTATTGACTTGTATATTTGGAAAGGATATGTGAACCCTTCCTATTGTGTGCTTTGTTATATAAATTGTGAATATCCACTCAGTGACTTCAAATGCTAACCATGTTCCTTGGTTTGACTGGTGCTACTGGGTTGCAGCTTGAAACTTATTGTTAGAATTTTGGTTTTTGAGAATGATTGGCACATATTTTACTAGTGCCTCTTTGGTAGTCATATTCCAGAAGAATTTCTTGATAGAATGCTATATCAAAAATCACATTTTCGATGCACCTGCGACCTTAAAAATCTTTTAGATCAGCTCAGGCAACAGATGACTTTGTTCCTCACTTTCCCTGTCTCCCATCTTCCGCATTCTTTTCCTTCGTCTTTTCTCCTGGAGCTTGTGATATTACCTTTTATTCTTGATGTGTCTTCCTTCTGTATTGCATGATAGCTGCATTGTTTCAAGGGTTTAGAAACTTCCAATATAGTCCATCTCTATTGCCGGTAATGTAAACTACTCCAGTCTTTCCTTTAAGGTTTTTAAAGGTAACACATTTCATTATTTATTCTGTTTATTTAATGGCTATGAATTCAGTGCGTTGCCTGTCCCAACAGATAACATGAGTCTGAAGGCCTCGCTCTCCCAGTGCTTACAGTCTTGCACATGTATGCTCCTACATACAGCAACAGAAAGTAACTGTTCTTTACATGCCTTTATTAATCCATTTGTATCTTTATGATAATCCTTATTTTTGACATAGTTTATTTTGCTTTCTTCCTTAAATCTGTCTATGCCATATATGAGCACAAATGCGCACATTTATTCTAATTTTATATTTACATTACATTTTATGTACTTCCAGTTAATATTTATTTGTATAAAATAATTCTATGGATTAATATTTTAAAATTTTTTTAAAAAAATCAACAATTTTTCATTTTCACATTTAACAAAGGAATATTTGATTATGGCCTAGCAGTAAGGTCGTCTCTCATTATTCAAAATGTTTGGGAACTGTACTGACAGGGCTAAATGCCTAGGACCTCAGAAATCCAGGCACCAAGTAAATCCTTTTTTATTGTTGTTTTGTTTTTTGTTCTTTTCTCCGTGTAGCATTTCCATGTGACTGCATGAGCTTTCTTATGATGGTGTGGCTTCTGCTCCAGGATTCAGATGAAGCATCCAGAAAGACAAGTTTAACAGAAAGCTTTCCAGTGCCTGGGAACTGGAGATCACTTCTTCAAATCCTAATGCGAAGGAAGAGAGAAAAGTGTAATCCAGACTCAGGAGAAGGGGAATTAGACTGATAGCCTTTAGCTACCTTTTGGTATCAAAGTACATTCCTCGCTTTCACCAGATTTGTGCATGTGTGGGTCCTTTTCATGGAAACATGTGAAGTAGAAGAAGCTTAAAAGAGTGGTGAGATCCTGAAATGTATAATTCAAATCAGCAAACAATTTCCAGGAGAGATGAATCTTTCTGATGAACCAAATTGCCTGCTGTTGTATAGGACACTTCAGAGACATAAATTTTGTGACTCGCCATGGATGCTAAGAAGGAGTTTTTCGTGATAAACTTTCATTGAGACAACCTCAATAACCTCAAAAATTTGCTAAGCTACACATGGAAATCTTTTTTTTTTCTACTGTATATCTTTAGTGCTCTATATGAGATGAACTGAAATTTTTTCATGTCTCCTAAGAAAAGTCACATACCTGAAGACAAAATATCCTTGTATATTGGATATAATATTTCTAATTATTGTTTACATCACTTCAATGGGAATATTAGTACAATAAATGTTGTCATGTGGCAAATTAAACTCTATATTTCATAAGCTTACCATCACATGCATGTAATACACATATGTACATATGTATAGCTATCCTTATAGAGGATACTTTTAAGACATCCTCAAGGATGCTATGAGTCATGTACAGCATAGAACTCTACATACATCATGATTTTTCTTATACACAAATATAAATTATGCACAATAAAAGATCAAGAACAGTGATCAATATGATAAAACAATTATAGTGATGTACTGTAATAAATGGTATGAAAAATTGATGTGTTTTTTTCTGGAATATTTCACTTAGTGGAATATTCTATAAGCATTAATTGATGATACTATCTTCCATGTATTTAAATTTTTCAATTGTGTTTTATTTCCTGGAATACTTTTTCATACTGGTTTGTTTTAAAAGATTGCACTTAGGTCAGAAAAAATCATAAACCTATCTTGTGAACATAAAATATGATAGAGGAAAAGAGGTGAGGCGAAGGCTGCCTGGAGACAGGGAGAAGCAGTGAAAAAAAACGTTCTACCCTTTCAGGGGTTCTGGGTTTACTGCCCAGCAACTACTTCAGGCAGTTGTGAACTGTCTGTGATTATCAACCCAGAGGATACAGCACTTTCTCCTTACCTTCAATTACACACACACACACACACACACACACACACACACACACACACACCAGCTTGAGTTGGGCTCCCACCTGACTCTGTTTCTTTTTTCCTTCTTTTTTTTTATGTTTTATTTTATGTTTTAGAGGGTGCCCTTCCACCCAGGCTGACTCTTACCGGATGTGTTGCTGAGGATGGTCTTCTGAACTTACTATTTACAGGTCCTGGGAGGCAGACTCGCAAACATGGGCCCAGACATCCAGTTTATGGAGTTCTGAGGATAGCGCCCAGCATTTTGGGCACCCCTCTCCTATATGTTGCCTTCCTCGTTTTTTTCTCTTTCATTATAATGAAACAGTTATTTTAAATAATAATTATTATTGCAAGAATAATTGTGAATAGTAATTATAATTAAAACATAATAATAACATCTTCCTGTGCCCCATCATGATGGTAATGGACTAAACCTCTGAAACTGTAAGTCATCCCATTAAATGTTTTCATTTTTTAGAGGTTTTATGGTCATGGTTTCTCTCTCTTCACAGCAATAGAAAACCCAACTAACATAGCATGTCTGCAAGCCAGTCATTCTTATAGCTCACAGGGGTCACAGGTATTTGAGGCTTACTTTTCTCTATCGATAGACTGCATAGTGCCTTTCAGATCTCTGAAAGCTATCTAATAGGGATGGAGCCTCCGGATCTGTATGAGTCTGATTTCTCAATGTTCTATGATGAAAATATGCTATGTCTTCAAAAATAGGGTCATATTGTCATGACTTGGTGGGTAACCAATAGTCTATCATATTGAGGTTGTTCTTTGGGATGTCACTGACCAATAATTGTAACACATTTCCAAGGATTAGACTGTTTATTTGTTAGTATCTTGTGTCTAGAAGGAGGGTTGTTGTTGTGCTAGAGAGGAACACCATTTTAACTCTTTGCATGTATGTGTATAAATGTATTTTATAGTGCTTTTTATTCAAAAAAATTTAATCACATTTCTAGGATCAATTATGTTTCCAAATCTGACCGTTTACCCATTTATCATTTAGTATATATGTGTTTTGGTTTTGTTTTAATTTATTTATATAATGATCTACACAGAGAGTCACAGCTGGCCAAGGAGCAAAGAAAATTTCAAAATTAATGCTTTAGAAATTGATATATTATGACAAATATGCTGCAGCTAAGAACCAGCATTCTCTTCTAGAACATGCTTATCTCCTCAAACAACCCTGTTTATAGCATCTTCTCAACATCAACTTATCTTCACCTCCAAGAGCTATCTTGTACTTGTATATGTTAGTGTTAATGATTTCTGGATATTATACAAATACAATTCAATGGTATATGTATTTTTATATATCTCTATATACACATATATACATATTGTTGTAGTACACAAGTAAATGCAATACTTGTATGTACAAACATGCACATATGTGTATATAAACATGCCTACATGCATTTTTATTTATATCTCTATATATAATTTATATCTATAATTTCAAGTTTGAGTTTAAAAAAGAAATTATAGTAATTTATACCTATCTTTGAGAGTCCTTTTCTTTAAATATCCTGAAGCTCTACTTTCAAGAATTTCTGTATACTTTTAATTTATGCTGACATTCAAGATGATCTTTCCTGAACTTTTATAAAAAAAAAATGAAAAGAAAAAGAAATCCTGATTGTGTTATCTTCAACACCTTGTCAAATGCACCCAGAACACATTTGGATTTTGACCTCTTTTCTTTGATCTGATACCTCAGAAAGCACATGGCTTATTTTCTCATTTCAAGGAGGTAATAGGTTTTCCAAATATCTGACGGTATGCTTCCAAAGGTGACCATTCTCTGGATTTCACTATCAGTTATCTCTCTACCCAGTGCCAGACCAATATGTGCTTCCTGTTTTACTTTCTGTATCTTGTTTGGAGGGCCAGTTTCAGGACTGAGCAGTGAAGTAACATTTGGTATTGCACAAAGAAAACTTTAAATCTTAAGAGATTTGCATAACAAAGGTTTATTTCTTATTCACATCCTAGTCTGTGGTGGAAGAGAATTGCTGCTTTATCTTGGATCCATGCTGTTTCTCTGATCACAGCAAGAGAAGAGAAAGTTAGCTGTTCATGTCAGATGTTTTAGTGTGTTAATGGAAGAGAATCATGTCATTCCCTTTTAACCCTTAGTTTGTAAAACTGAGCATTCAGAAATTTAATCTATGAGCATGCTCCAAAGTTTATGGATGCATGCAAATCTGTTAACAATAAAAATTTTTGTAATACGTTTGTCAAAATTCTATAAGCATAATTTTTAAACAGTGAGCATCCAAGGCATTATGATTTATTATCTGTTTTGAGCAGTGTGCCTTAGAGTTTCCTTTATCATCTTTCCGTTACCCACTTGTAGCATCCCCTCACTAAGTTTCTTTTCTTCCTCCATGTGCCATGTGTCCTTTTGTCCACCCTCATTGCCCATTTTTACACATTATTGGAATCTTTCTGGTTTTTAAGTTTTACATACATTTTCAAATACACACACACACAGCCTAGGATCTACAGAACATCATCATTGTTTTGTTTGTTTGAATTTGTGTCATGCAGCTTAATACTATTCCTTCTGGTCCCATATATTTTCCTTCAGATTTCCTAATTTCGTCTTTCTTTACAGCTGAATAAAATTTCCTCAGTATATATAGCACGTTTTCATTATGAATTTACCTGTTGATGAACATATAGACTGATTCCAATTTCCTGCCATGGTGAATAAATCTGCAGCAAATGTGAATGTGCAAGTATGTCTGTGCTAGGTATGCAGTCCTTTGAGCATATGCCCCCAAAATTGAATAACATCATACTGTTGTGATTGACCTCCATAGCAATTTCCATAATAGCTATGCCATTAACACACTCACTATCAGTTAATTAGGTTATATTTTTCCCCCATATCCTTGCTGACATTTGTTGTTGTAAACAAAGACTGCTCTTTTCCTTTCCCAGCAGCCAAGACGTGAATAATCACATAGAAACTCTATTAATTACAGCTTAATTAAATTAATTAATTACAATGTTTAGCCAATTAGCTCAGACTTCTTATTAACTAATTCTTTCGTCTTAAATAAAGCCATTTCATTAATCTATGTATCGCCAGGAGGCTGTGGCTTACTGGATAAGGTTCTGTTCTGGCGTTCTTATCCTTCGGCAGCTACATGGTATCTCTTTGACTATATCTACTATTTGACTATCTCGGTAGCTCTGCCCATATTTTTCTGCCTGACTTTGCTCTGCTCTGCTCTGCTAAGCCATTGGCTGAAACAGTTTTTTTTTTATTTAAATTAACCAGTGGTAGTAAAACAAACTCATAGCATACAGAGGAGAATCTCACATCATGTTGTCAGACTTTTATTATTACTATTTTATTTTTTAGACAGGGTCTCTTGTTATGTAGAATAGACTGACCTTGAACTCCAAAAAAAAAAAAAATCCCTCTGACTCTGCCTTCTGAATGTTTGGATTAAAGGAGTGAGCCATCTTCCCAGACCTGTTGTCAAGTTTCTTGATGATGGCCATTCTCATGAGGTGAGATGGTATCTCAAAGTAGTTTTAATTTGCTTTTCTCTAATGAGTAAGGATTTTGAACTCTTTTAAAAATGCATATTGACTATTTGGGGTACTCCTTTTTTTCAAAGAACTGTTCATTACTTTAGGTTATTTGTTTTTCAGTCAGTTATTTTTTTACTGTCATTATTATTAATTTTCCTATCTGAAGTATAGTTGATCAAGATTTCTCCCATCCAAGAGCTGTATGTGTTTTTACTCTGGTGGAAATTTCTTTCGATGAACAGATACTAAATTTCTCTATTATTCATATCTAAATGTAAAAGAAAATAATAAAAGACAGTACTTAGAAATCAATCTAACAAAAGAAGTAAGAGATCTCAACAACAGAAGCTTCAAGACATCTAAAAGTAAATTAAAGAAGGTAATGGAAAGACCGTGTATGCTGCTGGATTTGCTGATTTAATATCCTCAAAATGGCTTTTTACCATAAGTAATAGACTCAACACCTAGACTTGCAGAAAATTAAAAAGTTTCTGCATACCACAAAGTATGCCCTGATTGCAGGAACATGAAGCATAAAAATATGTTGTATGTCATGCCTCAATAACATTGTGAGTTATTAAAAGGAAGAAATTTTAAGAAGTACTGACTCATTTTCCATATTATACATAGAGTGGCCTCACACACACACACACACACACACACACACAGAGAGAGAGAGAGAGAGAGAGAGAGAGAGAGAGAGAGAGAGAGAGAGATTACTTATAAACACACACACAAATGGATTTTTACACCAGGAAGTCATAAATGCAACAGAAGTGTCTTAAATTTAAAAATTTATATCACTTGGACTTTATGGTCTTACCATATCACTGCCAATTAACTTTGAAAATTTTCAAAGATAAATGACATCAAGGGATTAACCTGGCATTCCTCACTAAGAGGAAGTTAATGTTAGCTGATGCCAAATTAAAATAATGGCTTTTCTGAATACCTTTCTTCATGTGTTATACAAGGGAATGATTCCGTTAGTCCCAATTCTCCACCTAATCAGAAGGGCTAGCCCTCAGGGATGGTTCACAGAAATCACTTTTCAAATTTATTAACAATATTTTAATAACTATTCATTGATGTTTATATATTTTTGTTAAGATCTAAAATAATTATTCCCCATGACTTTCACTGGTTCTGCAGAAAGGTATTCATGATGCTTGCTAATTTAAAAAAAATTGAAAAATTTATTTATTTTTGAAAAAAACTATCTTTTCTCATTTTACATATCAATTCCAGTTCCTACACCCTCCCCTCCTCCCACTCCCTCCACCTTCTTTTCCTTCCTATGCCCCATCCACTACTCAGAGAGGGTAAGTTTTCCACATCAAACAGAGGACTGTTCTCAAAAAATGTAAAGAAATATAGAAACTAGATATTAAAATACTAAATAATCCAATTAAAAATGGAGTATAGATCTAAACAGGGAATTCTCAACAGATGATTCTCAAATGGCAGAAAGACTCTTAAGAAGAAGCTGCTCAACATTCTTAATCATCTGGGAAATGCAAATCAAAATGACAAGTTGCCATCTTATACCAGTCAGGATGGCTAAGGTCAAAAACATCAATGATAGGAGAGGATGTGGAGGAAGGGGAACACTCCTCCACTGTTGGTGGGAGTGCAAATTTGTACAGATATTTTGGAAATCAGAATGATGGTTTCTCAAAAAATTGGGAATCAACCTACCTCAATATCCAGCAATACCACTGTTGGGCATATATACTCAAGGGATACTCAGTCATACCACAAGGACATTTGTTCAACTATTTTGATAGTAGCATTATTTGTAATAACCAGAACCTTGAATCAACCTAGATGGCTCTCAACCAAAGAATAGATAAGAAAATGTGATATGTTTATACAAGAGAATACTACTCAGCAATAGAAAACAATGACATCTTGAAATTTGCATGCAAATGGATGGAACTAGAAAAAAACTATCCTGAGTGAAGTATCCCAGACCCAGAAAGATGAACATGCCATGTACTCACTCATAAGTGGATGTTTGACATAATGCAAAGGATAATGGTCTTATATTTCCTGATCCCAGCTAAATTATGTAACAAGGGGAACTCTAAGAAAAACATATATGGATTTGCCAGAGAAGGGGAAAGAGACAAGATCTACTAAGAAAATTTTGAGGGGGAGAGGGGGAGGGAGAGTGGGGGGAAGAGTAGGAGAACTTGAGGGAAGGAGGATGTTTGAGATGGGGTAAGAAAAAAGAGGGAGGGCTAGGAAAGAATTGATTGAGGCAGCCATTATGGAGCTAGCAAGAAATTCCCAGGAATTCATAGATAACCCTAGCTAAGACCCTAAGCAGTTTTGGAGAGATTGCCTGAAGTGGCCTTGCCCTCTAGTTAGATTGATGACTATCATTAATTCCATCATAGAATCCTTGCTGCTTTCTAACTGCTATCTTTTAAGTTCTGGTTCTATTGCTTCCCATGTGCAGTAACATTTCACTTGCATTTTAATAAATAAAGCTTGCCTGGGAAAGCAAAACAGCCACACTGGCCAGCCTTACAGACCAGTCAGCAATGAAATACACGTTTAATCCCAGTAGCTACACTAATTGCCATAGAAAATGGGCAGTGCATGACTTTATCCCAGTAGTGCATCCCAGTCCTAGAGAGCATTATAAAACAGGAGGAAAGAGTTCTCAGATACAGTCTTATTCTAAGTTTCCTGGAGGCAGGATAGTCATTTTCAGACTGAGGTCGAGGTGAGAGCCAGTGGCTGGCTGCTTTGGTTTTCAGATCTTCACGTTGAACCCCTATTTTTCTGAGTTTTTATTAATCATGCTTTACCCGTGTCTTCCTATGAATTCTTTCTGAAATGGTCTGATAATTTTCTGTTCCATTAGTATAATGCACAGTGATTCTCTACTAAATGTGTGTTGGCTTGTACTGCATACAGATTCAGTTATTCTTCAATTTATCAATGTGTAGTATAATATAAACAGAGGTTCCCTACATATACCCCACAGGAAAAAAAAAGTGAACATAATTTTTTTTGCTGCTTTGTCTGTCAATTGACAAGTGGACAGCCTAGGGTTACTTCTTACAACTATTCATGTTTTATGATGTATCAGTTCATTTTATCACTTCTTTAGGTGGTTGTGAGAATTTATTCTTATCTGAGGTTCATAAGAAAGATGGCACAATGATCAACTCTGAAGTCTTAGTACCTGCATTGCACACAAAGAAGCAGAGACCAAAAAGATACACTCCCTTTGAGTGTATTCAGGAAAAGATATCTGGGGACTTCATTTGCATAGCTCTGGATGTGGTATACCGAAACAGACACACAGCACCTTTCATTAATATTTGGAAAACATGGTTTTATTACTGCTGTCCCATGCTTAATAAACCTCCGATGTTCTGTAGCAGAAGCAGAAACATTTTTGAACATGTAGTAGGTAAACTTTGTGTCTTTTGCAAAATCTGAACCAGAAAATCCAGACTCCTGGAGTCAAACAGGAAGTTCAGGAAAGCAGCGAATGGCACTACCTTAGGAGTTGGGTGAATTCAGCCTAAGGCTGGGTTCCTTGTGTTTGGCTGTGTGGACTTGGGTTATTGTCACTCAGCTCGATGCTGAGGCTGGTTTCACTGTGTTTAGCTATGTCAGCTTGGACTACTATCACTCCACTAAACTTCAGTTTCCCCTTTTCCCCTTTTGGTTTTCTGGTTTTCTTTTTAATGTTTTGTTTCTTCCCCCTTCTATTGAAGATAGATCCATTTCTTGTACAATATAAAACAGTTATATTTTCTGTTCACTGTACCATATGTAGTTTCTCCTCTCCTTCCCTCCCATCTGGAGTCACTCTTTTTCTGTATCTTTAGAAAAGAAATATATTTATGAGATACCAACAAAACATAACAAACTAAAAGTTTCTTTTACCTTGTTTTTATTCTTCTATTCAAATAGAAACAGGGTTATTTTTTGTACTGCTAAGTACAATGAGTTGGGGAGTACAAGAGTATCATTTGCAGTGTGATTTTCAGGTAGTTTTAATTGTATTAATTTATGTTACCATTTCTGGTAACTCATACATCTTTGTAGCATTATAATTTTCTTATTTTTCCGGCAAATGATCTACTTGGAGGGAGAAAGATTGACTTGCATTTGGAAGATACATTGAACTCCAGCCCTTATTGATTATGCCTGGGATTAACTTTATCTGTAGAATAGTTCTACCAATACAACCTAATGCTATGGCAACAGCTGCATGCAATATTGTATGTAAGGTATTCTAGCGCAGCACTGTTTAGCATGTAGTGGGAAAGAAAGCTGGTGTGTTATTTTCCTCCTATGAAGTCATGTGAATTTTATTCTTTTACACTTTTCTAGGAAGAATCTATGAACTTAAAAATCCAGGAATCTTTATATGTTGGAGACAGCAACCTAATTGGCATACCCAAACTTACACTATTAATTGTTTTCCTGTGTTATTGGATAATTTTTTCCCACTACACAGAAGCAAGAGTTTCAGAGTATACGATAGGCATCATTTCCTTTATTTCCTTTGAAATAGTGCTGGCTAGCAATCAACAAGTAAAATTATTGATAACCATAGTAGGAATCAATGAGTATTTTATGAGTGGTTCAGTGTTAGAATAGATGACTAAACACACTTGAGTCCTCTTTTTACCTTTGTCTCATGGGTCTTTTCTACCAAGTAGTGTGTAAAAACTGATGAGCTGGCTTCCGCATGGCTGCTGTTATGTTTCTTGTGTTTATTAGATTCTAAGTCATACTGGCAGAGCTGTTCTTTTACTCTTAAGTTTGGTGAATGCTACAGAGTAAACTAAATGAACCGTAGCAAATACAAATAAATCGTTGCCAAGAAGGTAGTATAAATTGAGACAATTGCTTCTTAATCATATAAATTTCTCAGGAAAACCGTAGAACACTGGCAAAGGTAATTACAATAAAATTATTGTTTTTCTGGATGTTATCAAAGATAACTTGACAAGCTTTGGGTTCTGGTTCAATTAACTTGAAAATTTTGCATTCATTATTTCAGTTTGATGATTTATTTATAATGTTGCTAACAAAGGACCTGTGTCATGGTTTAAAGCAGATATGTTTGACTTAATGTGTTCTAACTCCTTACTTTAAATGCAATGTGTAAGTGTGTATGATCTCAGGATATCTCTACTTTCTTTGATTATAACAGTTTTCTTGTACAAACTTTACTGTTAGCAGAAGCCAGTATTCTACCCAATCTGTGGATATTTTTTTTCCAATGATATCCTTGCTTGTGGGTCAGACAGTTTTAGCCTCCAGTTCCACAATATCTTCTGGGATACATTCTTCTGACAAATTCATTTAACTAGGCAATAGTTCCTTATTGTGAGCTAAACTTTTATGCAAGTTCTGCCTATGTGTTTGAGTTTGACTTCTTGAAGAAGTATAATATTTCTATGCTCCGATAGTTTATTAGAAATCCCAACAGTCATGTCCACCCTCAGCTGCTCCAAACCACTCTCATTCAATTCCTTTAGTCATAAACTTAGATGACAAGACTTCTAGACCTGTAAGATTTAACAGTCTCTTCAATAGCTTGAATTAATATCCTTCAATAAATTCAACATAGTTCTTTAAAACTACTAAAGCTCTAAAAGTGTGCTTTCAAGCTTTGAATGGTTTAGATTATTTGGGGTATTTAGTTATGTATTTGTTGAGATAGTGTAAGATGATTTTGAAGTTAAAAACTCACCATAGTTCTATAAAACACCTACACTCTAAAAATATGCTTTCAGGCTTTGAACAGTAAAGATTATTCTGTATATTTAGTTATTTATTTGTCAAGAGAATATAAGATGACTTTGAAGTTAAAAAGTCATTCTTGATTTTACTTGATGTATTTTCAATTGTGAGAATGTACTCGCTCTTGTCATTTTAGACTTTAGCTTTGCAAATAATTTTATATTCATGTTTCTGTGTAACATCACTGACACACATTTTCAGTTTAAAAACAATACTAAAGGCATAATCCTGAAGAGGTAATGTTCTCTAACCACAAAATTTCTAACAAGAGGCGGATAGCCGTGAACTTGTATCTACACGTTTATTTGTACACTCACATGGGGGCCAGAGGTTGATGGTATCTCTTTCAATGGCTCTCTTCCTCATATATTATTTCAGAGTTTCTCCCTTGACCCACTTGGTTAGTCTACCTGGAATGCAACTATCTCTACTTCTCCAAACCTAAGATCACTCATAGATTGCTGTGCCTGGCACTTATTGAAAGTCACAAAGATTTAAAACTAGTAGAACATACTATGTTATAAATTAATGTGTTTTTCAGACTTCAAAGCTCAGAAAATTATGTAGCTAATGGTTTTTAATTATATTGAAAATAGATTCCCCCCCCCCAATATATCCTTATTACAGATTCCCCTCTCCCTACCTCTCCCTTCCAGGTTTAAGGAACCCATCTAGTGCTCAGTCATGCAGGGCATGTGATTTCTGCCTGCATCTTTGTAAGTTCATGTGTGTTGATCATTTTCATTTAGAAGACTTTGCTTTCCTGATATCCTTCATCTCTTCTCACCCTTACTCTCTTTCCATCTTTTATTCCACAGGGTTCCCTGAGTCTTGAAGTGAGGGTTTTTCTGGGGACACCCCATTTAGGGCCTAGTACTCCGAGGTCTCTCACTCTCTGCATAATGTCTGGCTGTGGTTGTTTCTGCTTATTCCTATCTGTTGCAGGAGGAACTGTCTCTAATGGTGACCAAGAAAAGCACTGATCTTTGCATATAGTAGAATATCATTAGGAGTCTGTTTTTTTATTTGTTCATTTTGTTAAAATAAAATAACTTCCTTATAACTTAACATTTTCAAAATAAAGGTTTTATTCTCATAACAATTTCAGAATTAGATAAGACCTAAAAGTATGTTGGCTAATTCTAATTGTCAATCAGATAAGGTGTGGTCGATCGGTAGTTAGAATTAACCAGACCAGCCCAATTCAAAAGATTTAATAATGGGGAGAAAGGAAATTTACACAACCAAGAATCCAACTAAAACCAGGAGCTCAGGGAACAAAAGAGAGAGAGGCTAGTGCACCTGGATCTTTTATCTGTTTTTCTTGGCCTCAGGGGGACACACCCTAAACAGAATGTGATTGGCTGAACTTCCCCATCATCAATCTAATTGGACAGAAAAATTCCTAGGAAATTAGTGAAGCCTATTTTGGGGGTGTATAAGGCAGGTGTTTTAGAGATTGTATGTTGTGGTCTCTGATAAAATGAATGAATTGATCCATGGACTCATAATTTTGGATGATACGAAGCACTGACTCTATCAAATCACTCCTTCCCCACAATGATAGACTGAAAACTCTCTGACGCCATGAGCCAAACTCAATTCTTCCTCTCTTAGATTTCTCAGTCATGGTTTTTGTTTGTTTGTTTGTGTTTTGGTATAAACAATGGTAAAAGCAGACAACATGAAAGAAACATAGATTACCTTAATGTCTCCTTTTCTACCACATTTATTCAATCATTAATTTCTTCAGTTCATATAGTAGATTTTTGACAACTAATAAATTAATATGTTAATATGAAACTTCACAGTTTACACAGATTTTAATAAAATGCCCCTACCCCCATTCTTTCGGAATATTCTATTTAGGATGTTTTATTCTGTTTAGTTATCATGATTCTGTAAGCTTCTCTTACTTATAATACTTCTATTGTTTTTATCATGAAAGTACTTAAGATGTTGAGGAGTCCTTTGTTAGATAAAGGATGAGTTATAGTGTCCCTCTCCTCACATACGTCTCATGAGGACTCCGTAAAATTACAAAATAGTCATTTTATCATGCCACTTCACAAGGATATTACCATGACTGATTACTGATGATGTTGATATGGCTGAAGTTGTTGTCAGGGCTGCCACACTGTAAAGTTATCATTGCCTCTCTTCCCAATAAATGTCTCTGTAAATAGTGATTTTTGTGTATTCTTTCCTAGGGAGCTGCAATCACATAGACTAGCTGGACTTTTTTTTGACACCAGAGATTTGTGTTTCTATTATAATTAATAATATTCTATTCAGAAATATCATCGTGAATTTGTGGATGATTAGTTTCTAGTTTTAGTTATAATATAATTATTGTTTAATAATTTTGCTTTTACTTCTCAATCTTTTGCAGTTGAACATTCTCTCAGGTAGTTCTTATGCCCCATTTGAAGAGGTCTATACAGGTGCTTTCCTGAACCAAATCAGTCTTGTCTATTTTCTGTCTTTTACATAGATTTAGATACTTCTATAAAGAGTCTAATATATGTGGATTGGAAAATATGATTAGAAAGCAACCATGCTTTCACCAGGGCCTTATCTGTCAAGGTCTGAGAAAGCCTGCTCATCGTTCCCCTTGCCATTGCTGGAAATTGTCTTTCCACCATGCCTTTTCTGCCATAAAACTTAGACACAATAAATTGTCTCTCCCTTAATATACTTCTTTTGGGGGGCATTTTTTGAAGCATTGTGGAAAGTGACTAATACACCTACTCTGTACAATTTTTTTTGATGAACTAAGGAAGTGAACATGCTGAGTATTGCCAACTGTTTAGGTTCATTCATCAATTCCTCAGTCACATTGCAGACAAAGTGGCATTGTCTGTCATAATGCCACCATCACAAGAGAAAGAGTTCTCTGTACTACATCCCATGATGTAATCAAGCAAGAAAGCAAGTATTATTTATGTTTTTGCAGATTCATAAATTATACTCAATGCCATCCATGTGTACTTTTACCTAGTAGATATGAGCTTTATTAGGTTATGAAATCACTTTAGTTGTCATTCCACAAACCAGCTGTAAATTTCTGTCCATCCCCTCCCTTTCTTTCTGTATCAGAGGCAGAACTCAGTATCTCTCCTGAGAACAGGAAAAGTTATAGAACAAAATTTCAGTGTCCAAAACACCGAAATAGTTTCTATCCAACTTTTATATGTGGAATTTTTTATGAGCTCTGTACATATATGTGACTTAGACTTTTTTCTGAGTCAGTAAACTCAACACCAGAATGGGAGTTCATTCATCCTCATCACACCTGGTGCACCACTAGGATCTAAGCAGATGAGTGAAAGAACATGTTCTTTCTGGGATAAAATGGGTCACCATGTCCCGAGAAGCATGGGATGCAATAAGATAAATGCTTAAGCAGTTTATCTTAATTCAGTTTGATTAAAATTTCATTCTCATTAGACTTCAGCAGGTTAGAATTTAAGAGATAAAACACTTTAAGCAGAATATTTTTTTTTTACAGATTTTCTCAGGCATAGTAAGACTTTTGATATTCCAAGCCTTAGATGAAGTCCTTTATTTTACATTTCAGCAAGTTTAAAGTCATTTTCTTAATCTTTGAATTTCACTGGGCTTATGTAAGGAAGTTGTTTACATGATTTTTTTAAAGTAGGGGAGGGGCTCATGAGTTCCACCCATATATGAGGAACACAGTTGTGTTTATTAGGAGAGGAACAGTCATATTCCTTAGGTGTGTAGCCAACAATTTGATTTAGTCAAGTGAATATTTTATCCATTCTCAAACAATCATCTCTACTTAAATGGAAGTGGCTAACAAACAAAGAAGACAGGACAGTAGGAGGAAGACTTCATGGGAAGAATAAAGGGAGTGGTGGGAAAGGACAGGATGAGAAATGAACATCAGTGAGTGTGTGTGTGTGTGTGTGTGTGTGTGTCTGTAAATATAGATGTATACCTAAAACTGAAAATCTTATTGATTATCCAAAGCAAAGTGGTCATCTGAGACCATAAACATAACAAAATTGACTCAGCATTCTATATTTATATATTTATGAATATATTACATATCACATAAAACATATTACATGTTACATATTATAAAAGTGAAATTAAAGGAGGATATCAACTTGAGAGTAGGAGACATGGGTAGAGTAAAACAGAAGGCCTGTCAGAGAGGCTGAAGAAAAGAGAAGAAGATAGTGATATAATTATATTTGAATTAAAATATATTTAAAAAAGGAAGTTACTATGATCATCAATTTCCTCATTAACATAGAGACTGCAGCACTTCCAGAATGAGGGCTTCAAAACAAAGGCATTTCTTTAGGCATTTTTCAAAGCAAGAATCCTACAGGATAACTTTTAAGACCTGATTAGGTTTCCATTCAAATATCTTTTCTTTTGTGTGCTAAATTTGTTTTCTTTTTATTGCTCTTAATGAATTATTTTGATTGTTGTTTTTCAGGTTTTTTTTTTTTTTTTGGATGTTAAGCTGGCAGGGATCGTATAATTTATGTCCCAGCTGCTGGACTGAGCAACAGAATGTTTGCAGAGCTTTATATTCTCAAAAAACACAAACAAGGACAAACTAATTTATTGCCTCAAGACAGAGATACTTGAACACATGTGGGTAGGTCTGTAGGAGGATGTCCAAGTATTTTTTCATCTTTCATGTCCCAGGAAGGTCTCCAGAATACAGCTTTATCCTGTGTGTTCATCATGAGCAGATTGACCCTCACATCTGGTACAATCCTGATGGTTTACTCATCTGCTACAAAACTGGAGTATGGGATTTGATGCTTATCCATTTTTGATCCATGTGTTTGTCATGTGAATGACACCATTCACCACTGCCAAAAGAAATGTGATTAGCACTAACATGGATGCCAAGACTGGTGTGTTCAAGTTTTGTATATTATTGACTTATTTTAAACCTTGGAAAACATGGATATTCTCATATGTCAATCCAAGCCAGTTAGCATATATTCAGATTCAGTTCCTGAGACTATTAGGAATAAATATTTCCCAGTATAAGAGCCATCTAAGCAATTCAAACATAAATATGATGTTATCAATTTTGCTACACTTCAGAAGCATTTATTTTAGGCTCGTGAATAAATCTCAGGGCATCCCATTATATTTGAGCCAGAATACTTAGTAAAACAATCCTAAACACATCCCTTAAATAATACCCTTCTTATCATCCTTGAAGGCATAATTCAGTAAGATTTTCATAACACAGGTTAAAAAAAATAGATCTTGATTTAGTAAGGTTTGAATTTAGGTCTTTTCTGTAACTCCCAACTAAAAATTTCATAGCCATTAATATATTTACATGTGCATATCATGGATTCTTTTCTTTTTTTTTGTTAAGGCTCATTTTAACTATAAGTGTCAATACTTCTCTTTTTTACAAATAGCATAAAATGCATAAATATATAGGTTACAAATCTTTTCTGTATTTGAACTCATATTTTTAAGGAGTTTAAATTTGATGTCAAAAAGCGAAGCATCTCTTTGAAGCTTGATGAATTTTTTTAATGTCCTTGTTATAATATCTTTCAGTATTAATCAGTATCTATAACATGAAACTCATCTTGATGCCTTTGCCTGGCACCAGGTACATCACATCTTCTCTGCAGGATATTCTAATACTCAGTGGGTAGGAAGATACTAATTTTAGACATGGTACTTATGTATTTTCCTTTTTATCATCACTTTCAGTTTAATTGAGATTAGTACAAGTTTCTATGTTTTACTCAATTTGTGCTTGAAAATTGCCATGATCACTATATATTATGTTTATAACTTTTCTCTTGCTGTCATAAGACACTATGACTAGGGTAACTCATAGAAGAAAGTTTATTTAGGCTGAATATTTTGATGGGTATAAGTTTGTCATGTCAATAAGACATGACAGCAAGCCTCATGGAATAGAATCAGGAACAGGAAGCTGATGGCTCACATCTTGAAGCACAAGCACTGAGCATAACAAGGGCATGGGGAATAAAGGGAATGTTGTATAGCTTATGACTTTAAAATCTCAAAGACTACGCCACATGACATACTTCCTCCAATAATGTGAGACATCATAACCTTATCAAAACAGCATCACCAACTTAGGAACAAAGTATTCCAAAGTCTGAGCCTATCCAGCACATTCTTATTAAACCATCCTAGATTTCAAATAAAAATTCATAATTCAAAGGAAACGGCAAAATACAAAATAAGATAATACTTTCTCATCCATTTGAAGAGAATAGGAAAAGAAAGATATTCAAGGAAACTCACCTAATATCTAGGAGGATTGTGGATTGTAAGAAGCTATTCATTGAAAATATAAAAACCACTCTGGTGGTTGTTTCCCTAAGGCCTCAGCAATCTTGGTTGGGCATAGCCACTGCGAATCATTCATTGTACCAGCTTACAATTCTCCAAAGTTTATTTGATTCTGTATGCCCTACATTTCATCATTCTCTTCAGAGTAAATCTGTGCTCAAGCACCTGAGGAATTCTATTTGTATAGGTTTTGAGAAAGGAAACCCTTCTTAGATCTCCAGGGAGGTATTTATTTTCCATGTTTCAGGGTCCTTTGGGTTAATGCAGAGCACGGGGGACTCCAAGAACGATACAGTGTGTATAGCAAGTAAACTGTAAGTATACTTCCGTGGTTCTCCTAATTCTGTGCATTCTTCTTTGTCTTCAATTATAATTCTCTTCTCTGTTATTTGGTAAGTATGTGAATTTGTCTTATTTCTCCATGTAAAAACAGCAAATAACAGTGCTGATGAGATGGCCCTGCAAGTAATGGTGTTTGCCTGGCCAATCTGGTGGCCTGAGTTCAACCATTGAAACCCATGAACATGCTTAAGACAGCTGACCTCACAGTGTACACTGTAATTTTCACATTCAGACTGGGACACATTCTCTGCAGCAGGAACTCAGACATATACGCAAATGATGATGACGATAACCAGGAAAAACAAACTTATCCATTCCATCTTCGTTACCCAAGGAAAAGTTGTCAGATGCTTTCCTTTTCTCTCTTTGATTGCCTGCTTGTAAATTTACACTAAAAATACCTTGACTTATTGCCAGAATACAAATAACCTTTGAATGTGCTTCAAGTCTTTTGAAGTTCATCAAAAATTTTCACATTGCAGTCAAAAATCAATAGGTTACCCTAACATTACATTATTTAAACATTCAGTTGATCACTTCCTGCTTCTAGTAGCTTTTCTTAGTTTCTGTTTTGGGAAAGTATGTTTGCTTAGTTTACCACCAATAGATTGGAACATTGCATGCTCTTTTCTCCCACACCTACACAAAACTTGAGCTATGTGGGAGTCATGGTTGATGTTTACCTCTTCATACTATGTTCAATCCCTTATAGACACTGTCTCTTCCCTTAAGGAAAAGTATGCGAAGACCTCATCATTCATGTTTATAATACTGGATTTCTATTCAAGACTCTCAACTCGTTATGTTGTAGCCTCCTACATTATTCCAATGAATATTCTAACATATAGAACAGTCAGCATATTAAACTCCAAAATTTCAATTTTCCTCTGATTGTTTTTCTTCTATGCTTTCCCATAGTCCAAAGAAGATTGCCCATCTTTCCAGTTTCTCAGACCAAAACCTTCATGCCAAGACATACTTGGCTTCTCTATCTTCTTCATGATCTTTTCCAATTCATCAGAATATGCTACAAATATAGTTTTCAAAAATTTCAGAATTTGAAACCACTTACCACTTTACTGCAATTAGACTGCATATCAGTAACTGTTTCAAAAAAAAAAAAAAAAAGACTTCCTGCCCCTACCTTGCAGGATTTATGTTTAACTTCATTGATTTCATTCAAGTGAAAATGCCTAAAAATATGATTTCTCTCTTTAAGATAAAATCTCATAGACATTTGAATTATTTACAAATAAAGGGACAGGTGACAGATGTATGTTGTAAGTCACAAAGAGAAGGGCAATTCCCATTCATCAAAGGGGTTTTGTTTTCATCTTTAGTTAAGACTAACTTCCTAAGAAGTGACTGTCACTCTAGAATTTCTGGTTATGGGACTTCAGCAAAAAAAAAAAAAAAAAAATCATTTGACAGTCATTAGCACTAAAAATTGCTAATCTCATACATGGTGAAAATTCATAACCAGGTAAATGCAAGAGAAACAAGTAGAGACATGACAGAAATCTTCAGTATACTGCTGAATTCAGCACGGGTGACATGGAGACATGTCAACGTCTCCTAGACTAATTTAATAATGTTTTCCTCGTAGTCCTAATGGACTGTAATATTTCTAAAGCATCAAGTGATGTTCTAAGGCTGCCAAGAATATGATCATTTACCTATTTATTTTCCTAATCACATTATTTATTTTCCTAATACACTGAATGTATCTGGAAATTTTTACAAATGAGTGGAGTAGAACAAATTATCTTTATTAAAGCATAAAAATTAACTACCATGTGATGAATGGATTCTGAAGTTAGAACTATGAAATGTGACTCCTTGCCCTTAGTAGATCTTACTTTGGAAGCTCTGTCTTCATTCTACCCAAGACAGGTATTCAGTTCAAATTTCTTTCATTTTTTCTTCTAGAGTCAGTTTCTCTGTAGCTTTGGAGCCTGTCCTGGAACTAGTTCTTATAGACCAGGCTGGCCTTGAACTCACAGAGATCCACCTGCCACTCTGCCTCCCAAGTGCTGGGATTAAAGGCATGCGCCACCACTGCCAGGCTTTCAAATATCAAAGAGAAACTGACCTACTTTGTATTTGACACTGTGCTAAGATTCTTGCAGATTTACTCCAAAAAGAATTTGATTTGCCATTGGAAAACATATATGCCATATTGGAAATGGAAAACCTTGAATGTATTCATAATCCCCAGTATTGCATCTTTATTGTAGAAGCCAAGATGGAGGGAACAACTTTGCAATGTTTCCATTAGAAAATGGAGGCAAAGTACACTCACATTTTTGTTTTGTTTTAAAAAGATAAAAATGAACCGGGCAGTGGTGGCACATGCCTTTAATCCCAGCACTCGGGAGGCAGAGGCAGGAGGATCTCTGTGAGTTCGAGACCAGCCTGGTCTACAAGAGCTAGTTCTAGGATAGGCTCCAAAACCACAGAGAAACCCTGTCTCGAAAAACAAAAAAAAAAAAAAAAAAAAAAAAAAAAAAAAAAAAAAAGATAAAAATGGAACAAGTGTATTTACTCATAGAATGATAGAGAAAATATACCATTATTAATATTATACAAATTGATAGGATTATGAGAAGAGAGATAATGGTTCAGTGCAAGAAGCTCTACTTCCTCTTTATATATTTTATCGAAAACAGATCCTTTCTTATAGAACAAATTTAGACCATAGCTTCCTCACCTTTCGCTCCTCCCAGCTCCCACCCAGCACCATCTCTCCTCTCTTGCAGATTTGCTCCTCGTCTATTTCCCTTCAGAAAAAAAGCAGTCCTCAGTTAGGAGATGGTGCTGCAGTCTTTAATCTCAGCATTTGGGAAGAAGTGGCACCAGATCTCTGTGAGTTTGAAGCTAGCCTGGTCTACAGAGTGAGTTCCAGGACAGCCTGGGCCAAACAGAGAAACCCTGTCTAGGAAAAAAAGAAGAGCAGAAGACCTCCGAGAGACAACAAGCAAACGTGACAAGATAAGATAATATAAGACAAGGTAAAATTCCTTATATAGAGGCTGGACAAGGCAACCCAATAGGAGGAAAGGAGTAGGCAGCAGGCAAAAGTGTCAGAGACACAACTGTTCTTATTGTTAAAAGTCCCACCAAAAAAAAAAAAATACAGTCATAATATATATGCAGAGAACCTGGTGCAGACACATGCAGGCCCTGTGCATGTCACTTCGTTTTCTGTGAACCCACACACACCCTGCTTAGTTGATTCAATAGGCCACATTCTCCTGGTGTCTTTCATCCCCTCTGCCTTTTAAAATCTTTTCTGCCCATCTTCACCTGGTTCTGCAAGCCCTGAGGGGAGGGACCCAATGGAGACTTACAATTTAGACTCCATGTAATATCTGGCTGTAGGTCTCTCAAGAGACCCCAGTAGGTAGTGAACACTGAAGTGAAATTTCGGAAGCGGTTTTCACTGTTGCAGGGAAGTAGAGAGAAAACTACAATGAGAAGAGCTGTTTAGAATGTAGAGGAAAGTGATGGACGTAAAACTCACTCGTTTAGGACGAAAAGACACTCAAGTGGCTCAGGGTATAAATTCAGATTATTGAGCAGCAAGGAAGGCCACTTGAGTTAAAGCTGTACAGTAGAGATTAGCCATTTTCAGCCGTGTGGAAGTAGTCCACAAGCAGGTCGGCATGCAGATTGTGTTTGCATAGGATTTTTGCTAGGTGAGCACAGTCATGCAAAAGAGACAGAGGGTTGGACACCTATGCAAATGAGTGATTATAAAAACAGTAATGGAATTCATCAGATTCTGATGGAAATGCAGATAATATTCATGATTTAGAATCTTACATGTTAGTATGCTAAGACAAAGGAATAGAAAATAAAATTTTGGGCAAATTGAAGGTGGTCTGTATAAAGAAACTTCCCTAAAACTGCAGCCATATATAGAAACACACACAAACACAGAGAGAGGGAGAGAGAGAGAAAGAGAGAGAGAGAGAGAGAGAGAGAGAGAGAGAGAGAGAGAGAGAGAGAGAGAGAGAGAGAAGCTTAAAGTATTGTAGCAGTTTTTTTTCTCCGATATGTTTTGCTTGGAAAATTCTAATTGTCCATGCCCGTACTCACCAAAAACATCATATACCTTGCTTTTAATGAGGAGGAATGATGAGACACATTCCCTCCATCATATTCAAATGGATTTTTTTGAGTGGTGGAATGTGACTGCCAATAATGAACCTGCATAAATAGACAAACATGTCCTTGCAATGAGAAAGGAAAAAAAAAGTCTAAAGAATCCAGTGTTCGGTACTGTGGTTGTTACACTCCTTTCATTTATCATTTCAAGCTGAGTTACTTTGATGGTTTCTCAGCTGTGAGACCACCGGTGCTGATGCAGAGATAATGAAATACTGAAAACCTCAAACAACAGAAATGTCTGTAACTGGTAATGGACATCCTCCTTCAGTTTATTAACTCCAGCTGTGCTGTTTGACTGGTTTTTTTTTTTTTTGTGAAAGGTGCCACATGAGGTGAATATTGAACAGAAGATAAAGGATTCAATGCTACAAGTAACTGAATCACACAAAATCAGTATCCCCAAGTAGGCAGGTGGAGGTAATTGCACTCACGTGAAGCACAGTTCCCTGCTCAACAAGATTAAATGTGAGTGGTCTAAGTTCCATTACATGGGGCTGTGGTAGTCTTGGTCTTCACGAAGACACTTGATAATGAACTTAGTGATTATTCCCAGGCAAAACTTCGAACTATTATTGCAGAAGAATCAGCATCATGTTACAAAATATTTGGGTAATAAAAATATCCTTGCAGAATTTTAGAAAATGGAAAATGACTCAGAAGTGAGAATGAGAATGTTTCCTGCCCTATTCCTTACCGTTCTCTTTAAACTGATCTTTGAGTTTTGATGACATGGACCATTGTATTTACTTTAAAAGGAAATAAATTACTAAACTAATAGGAAAAAAGGAACATTGTTCTGAAGTTTGTAATATAGAAACTGGTTGTAAAGAATCTTTATCCATTTTTCTTGACCTCTCAGAGAGATGAAGTCACAGGGAAAAAAAATTGGCCAAGTTTTAAAGAGGGAGATGCCCATGAGGAGGGTCACTAGGAAAAACTCATTACCAGATTAGAAGAAGAAATGAACAAAACAAACTCCCTCTATTCCTAGAGTAGTGTCAGAAACAAATGAGGTAGGGAAGGTGGGAGTGTTGGCATAATATCTTTGGTACCAAGTGACTTAGTGTTAAGTCAAAAGTCAGAATCAATCAGCCAAAGAGAACCACCACCATAAACATTCTCATACCCTATTCTTTACCAGGCTGTAAAGCATCAAGTCACTATCAATCAATTTGTCTATGATGTTTAGTTCAAAGGAGATGATCAAACACTATGGAAGTATAAGAACTGGAACATATTCAGATGCTGATATAAAATAAACATTAGAAAAACACTTTAGCATTACTGTTAGACAAAAGGAAAAACAATGAAATGCTTGATCAGAAAGTGATATATTATAAAACAAAAGCAACAGCTATAAATCAAAGATTTAAGATCAATTTCCTATGGGTACATAGCAAAATTTCATAGCCTTAGTGGCATGGAGTGTCTCCAATTTATGTACTGCAGAACTCTAGACTGGTGTCTTCTGCCCCACATCTCACAGCCCATTAAAGAAATTTATCTGTAGCTCCAAATTTCCTTCTATATTCAACAATAATTGCTCAAATTCAGCTCACTGAAGTCAAAGCATCCTTAACTATTGCATCAATCTCTGACCCTCCTTTGTAAGTTTTTCCCAGTATGTCCATTTTTCAAAGCCCAACAGAAAGCTCTCTCAGAAACTTACTAAATACGTTATACTGACCTAGTGAGTTGAGTAAATCAAGATACCTTAATCTTTCTTTCAAAGAAATCAAAGTCAAGTGTTTAGAAGCTTTAATTAAGTCTGAAACCACCTGTGGTAGGGACATCTCTTCATATGTGTAAACTCCTTCAAACAAAGGGGTATGAATAACGCAGAACTGAAGGGCTAGAAGGTTGGTTATCTGAAAATCATTAGTTTTGTGTGTCATAATTTTTATTCTGTTCTGATAGGTATAAAAAGTTGTTGATTTGTCTTTACTTAACATGATACTGTTACCGCGTGAAGGAATCTGCCTTCAAATTAAAAGAAGGTCTACTGATAGGAAAACAGAGACAAGCGTGACAAATTTATATCTGAGTGGACACACTGTTCCCAATTAAGAGCCTCACTTGGCTTTGCACATGGTGTAAACATAGGTCACATGAGTCAAACTGTATAGTAACAAAAGGATGGAATGGGCCTTGATTTCTATGGAAGGATAGGGTTGTTGGGGTAGTTTTGCAGGGTAGCTAGGATCTGAAATCTATTATTGTGGAGTAAGTACATGATCAACCTGCAGCCTGTAGAGAGAATGTTTGACTGGCTAAAGGAGTTTTCTACTCAAAGAGAAGAGAAATCTAGAGGGTTTGAATAATTCAGTTTTTACTGCATAATATATACATTTTTTTTAAAAAGCAAATGTTGAAGTCTTAACACAGTATCTCAAAAATATTTCATAATCAGGTGTTTTATGTGTGGATGAACTGTAACATATTTTTCGAAGGTCTTATGGGAAATGACTGACCCTTAGTACAATTTCACTGACTGTATTGAAAAAAAAAAAGATTCACCAATACATGCATTAAATGGCCTGTTGACACAAAATGGAAGAACAAGGCAGAGCAGTCAGGAATTTGTGATAAACACTGTGAAGAAGAGGAAAGTAGCGATTCCCCCACACAGTGATCAGAGGCTGTTTATCTATAAAAAACAGTCTGCTGGGATTTAAGAAAACAGACCACCCAATTAAAAACTGGAGCATGGAGCTAAACAGAGAGTTACTGAAAGATGAAACACAAAAGAATAAGACATCTTTTTTAAGATTGTTCAACATCTGTAGCCATCAGGGAGATGCAAATTAAAACTATGTTGAGATTTCATCTTACCCAAGCCAGGATGGTTAGTGGATAAACTGCTGTAGCCACTATGGAAACCAATGTGGAGCTTCCTCAAAAAGCTGGAAAATAGAGCTTTTTAGAATTCTTATGCTCTCAGTTAAATGGAGGGATCGCACAGGGCTCCACTCCTAGAAGAGTTATAAACAATTAATAATTGCTAGAGAGGGACAATTTGTTGATGAGCCTCCTGAGTGGTTATACAATATTAACAAAATTTTTTTACTTATATGTATATGAATGGTTAATGAAAAGGAGACTGTTTGGAAGAGAAGAGTAAGGGGCAAAGGGAGGGAAGAAACGATGTAATTGTATTTACCTGAAAAGAAATACATTTCCATGTCCCGAATTTGAGATAGGAAATTTCTGGTATTTCAAGTAACCCAGTTAGTAATTATATATTTTTACAGTCCAAGGTCAGGAGGTGCTCATTATGAGCACAACATCAGGGCTTACTCCACACAAAGCCAGCATACTGGAGCAAACAAGATGGGTCGTCAGATTAAAGCATCCACTGCTAAGCCAGATGCCTTGTATTCTATCCCTGGACTCCCCATGATACAAGGTGAGAACCAACGCCTTCGAGTTGTACTCTGGTCTCCACACATGCATGTAAAAGTTTAAAAATAACAACAACAACAAAGAAGAAATATTCTTTGACACTTAAAATTTATGGTAAGGTTTTTCTAAGAAGAATGATAAATAGCAAATAAGACCTAAATAAATAATGGGATAGGCCACATTCCCAGTTTGAACGGTCATATTACTACTGACTTTATCTTCTTATTTGATCAATATATTAGCAATATGAAATGGATGAAATTGTTGTGTTGACAGTGACAATACAAAAATGGTTCTCATACTTTGGGAAATTGTTTCATGTTTTCTTATAAATTAAATGCATACCTAACATTTTATTCAACAATTTAATTCTCTTTTATTGATTCAAGTGAAACACATGCATAAAACCTGTAGAATTTTCATAGCTATTCGATGAATAATAACAATCATCCATCATAGCTTCACAGAAAATAAAATTTAAAAAGTAATAAGAACCTAGAGAGATGGCTCTGTAGCTAATAGTTGTAATGTCCTTGCAGAGGACCATAGTTCAGTTGCCAGAACCTCTCAGGCAGCACCCAGTGACCTGTAACTCCATTTTCTGGTGTTCTAGAGTTCTATGGGCAACACATAGTGATACACAATTATTAAACAAGTTTTAAAGATAAAATTAATTTTCTTGGATTTTTTGAGACAGGGATCCTCTGTGTAATAGCCCTAGCTGTCTCTGTATAACAGGCTGGTTCAAACTCACAGATAATCCCCTATCTCTGCCTCCTGAGTACAGAGATTAATTATGGGACTAATTACACTCAGCACAAATTAAAATACTTTGAATAACCTTGAGTGTAATGCCTGACTGTAGTTAATACCCCCTACATGTAAATATTTCCTTTCCTTTATGATCTGGTAAACATGAGAGTTTATGTTCATTCTATAATATTTATTCTAATACATGAGATATTTCACGAAAGTAGAAAGTAGCATGATATGCCACAAGAAATCTGAAGTTTGAGGAGAGAGAGATTGAGAGAAGAGGGTGGTTAGATTTTCATTTAAAAGTAGATAGCTCCTGATACAAAAGAGAAAAATTAATAAATTAATAAAATAGCTACAATAAGGTATCTTTGTTAGGAATTTTATTCCTGTGACGAAATATCATGACTAAAAAGCAATTTGGGGAGGAAAGGATTTATGTGATTTAAACTTCCATATTGTTATTAATCTTCAAAGGATGTCAGAACAGAAACTCAAATGGGGCAGGCACCTGGAGGCAGAAGCAAATGCAGAAGGCTTGGAGGGATGATGCTTACTGCCTTGCTTCCCCAAGACTTGCTCCGCCTATTTTTTATAGAGCCCAAACTACCAGCCCAGGAATGGCCCTCCCCATCAAGGAAGTGTGTGCCAACCTTTTTGTTTTGAGCTGCCAACCATCTCCCAAATCATGACTTGGAGACATGTAGTTATTAATGCTCAGCCTCATCATAGCTCTTATTTTAATCTGTTTCTCTTTTTCTATGTTTTGCCTTGTTTTTTTTAACCTTCCTTCCTTCCTTTCCCTCCCTCCCTCCCTCCCTCCCTCCCTCCCTCCCTCCCCCTTCTTTCTTTCTGCATAACTATTCCATGTCTGACTGGTGGCTGCTGGGTGTATGGTCTTGGGTTTGTCCCTCTCTTTCTGCCTTGTTTCTTCGTTCTTCTCCCTTTCATTTTTCTTGGCCCTAGATCTCTCCTCCTATTGATTCTCTTTGTCAACCAGCCCCACCTATCCCTCTTCTGCCTAGCTATTGACCATTCAACTTTCTTTTAGATAATCAGGTGCCTTAGGTAGGCAAAGTGAAGCAGCAAGGCATATTTTTCATAATTAAACAAATGCAGTATAAACAAATATAACACATCCTTACATCTTTAAACAAATGTAACATGCACTTATACAATAATATTAGACAACATAAACACATGTGACATATCTTTATATAGTTAAATATTCCACAACAAAAATGCCTTACAAGTGGATCTTATGGAGGCATTTTCTCAATTGAAGTTACAAATTTTCTGAATAGGGAGAACACCAGTGCATATTTTCATATTTAAACTTAATTTTATGTTTGTATTTTGCCTGCTTGTATGCTTGTGAATCACATGTGAACCTGGGTGGTCAGAGACTAGGATGGAACACTGCATTCCTAGAATTCTGATTACAAATGGTTATGAGCTGATATGTGAATTTCAGAATCAGAAACCAGATCCTCTACAAGAGCAATAAGTGATTCTAACCCCTGTGTTATCTCTTCATCCTCAACATGCATGTTTTTAAAGAGCTTATGTGACTCTCTTCTGTAAATTATATTGACAGCATAATTTATCACATTTAGAGAAAAATATTATTTATGATCAAGAGTGCGGGAGTAGCACATATCTTTGTGACAGTGAGCTAAAATTTGAGGCATCAAATTCGTTCAGACTTCTGGAAACATACATATAAAATGTGGACATGTAAGTGTTCTCATTTGTGTGCATGTCCAAGCTCTGACTATTCAAAGGACCAAGGAAATTACTGTAAATGAAGCAGATCAAGAAAACACAGCTGGTACATAGATATACCTTGTCATGAAGTGAGCCAAGTATTTATTCATCATTGGCTGTTGTATCCATAGCTTAGGACAAAAAACAAAAGGGATTTAAAGCTTGTAATGATACCATAGATTAAATACGTACTTAAGGAAATAATTGAATGAATGTAGAAGGTATGGATACATGTTAGAAGGACAAAGAACTAATATAACTATGCCCCAACTCACCAAACTGAAACTTTGTGAAGAGATGAATGGCTACCATCAAATTTCAGTCCCTGAAATGAAATAAATCTATAGAAACCCACACTAACATAATTCATTGACATTTTTGATAAAAAGACTATGAAAAGCTTTTGCATTACAAATAAATTTGATTTTTAAAATATATCAGATTGAGATGATATCATAGACCTTCTATTATACAATTATAATACCAAAGTGTAATGGCCACAGAACATTTTCATTTACATATCTTGAAATTATGGAAGAAAGTTATGAGAGGAAAATGAGTATTCGCATGGTTTTGCAAGTGTCTGTATTGCAGATATTTAATTCTGGAAGAGGTAATTTAGTTTTACAGCAGCAAAATCTTGATGCACTAGTTTATCTATTGATCAAGCCAACCTCACCAATAAAACGAACTGACATTATATGCTTCTTGAAGTGATATATTCGGGGAGAACAACATCATTTCTGTGTCATTCTTTTCCCAATCCATAGCTAGAAAAGTTATGAGCAGGCAGTGCGCAAGTTCTAATTCAAAGATGTTTTATAAAACATCCATCTGGTACACTCTGAAAGCATCGAAGTCCCTGAAAAGGAGAGACTCGGAATTTGCTAAAAGTCTGAGATTAAAATGACATGACAAGTTAATACAACATGGAATTTTGAATTGAATCCTAAAACAGAAATAGGACATTCTTGAATACAAGATAAAATATGACTAAAATATATAATTTAGTAAATCAGTCAATCAAATTGTGATAGGAGAATGTTGTACACCAGCCCACACATAATATCCAGAGCAGAGAGAACTAGGTTCCTAAGAATCTGTGGCAGTACTA
The DNA here is from genome assembly GCF_014885135.2 of Alexandromys fortis. Lineage (NCBI taxonomy): Eukaryota > Metazoa > Chordata > Mammalia > Rodentia > Cricetidae > Alexandromys > Alexandromys fortis. The sequence continues at coordinate 14,573,591 of NW_026067949.1, forward strand.
GAAACCTTTCTCCATTTGAAATATTTTAAATAATCCACTATACAATAAGGTCTAGTCTAGATTTACCCTTCTTTATCTTACCTCTAGTTATGTGTACTTATTATTAGGAGTAGGCTTTTTCTTTACTAACACATCTTGTTTTTCAAAGTGAGTTGCTTAGCACAAAGCTAGTTTAGAAGGGCATGGTACAGGTTAAAAAGTAACTGCTGGCTAATCTTTTCACCTTAATGTGGTTCTTTTGATGTCTCTTTAACACATTTTAATTTCCTGTAGTTATAGTGTGTTTGCTTGTTTTTCTGCTCTTTTTAAATTTTGATAATTTCATATCCTTTTTAGAGATTCATGTTGAAGCATAAGACACAGTTACTTATAAACTTGTGATTCCAAATATACTATAAATATGAGCAAAGCTGCTCAAGAATCATTTAGCCTTAAACACCACTTAGCATTGAGACCTTTCCATCTTCTGCCTTGCAATGTGTCCAAAAACTAGCCAGTTATGGAATTCATCTGTGTTCTGTACATGAGGAGTATCTTTGTCAACACCTCCAAATCTTTGCATGAAGAATCCTGAAGTTTTCTAACTCAGCTGTGTGTCACTCTTACTCCATTGAAATGACAGATGGATAATATCACAGCAGTCATCTGAAGAAAGTATGAGAGACTTTCCAGAGATGGCAACATGCGTGTGTGTGCACACACGTGTGTGAGTGTGTGTTGATTTTACCTTTGTGAAAAACTGCATTGGGTCTGCCAGCAATGTTCTTATTAATGATTGCATCTACATATGACCTATATTAATTATCTAAAATTACAAAGTAAAAATGAGCATGTTTCATTCTCACCGCCATAGAGAGGTTTGAAATTCCATTTTCTTCTTTTCAGATTACCAAATATTTACTTTCCTTGTACTGAAAAGTTCCGGGTCCATCATTAGCGTAACTAATGTTCAACAAGCATACATTACTATGTAGAAATATAACTTGATTCCCTCAGTAGATTCATTTCTCTGATGGCATATCTTTGCTAGTTCTTGACATTTTCAGTATTTATATGTAGATTCAACTTCCTTTTAAGATGATGATTCCATTGATATCTGATTCAATAAACCACCATATATAATTCATTGACCATTAAAACAGGTAAGAAGATATTAAAAATAATGAAAACTAATCTTATATCTATTTATCTATCAATCTATCTCTAAACGCATATATATTTTTTTTCATGAGTTTGTATCCATATGTGCACGTATACATGTATATGCTTCTGTGCATGGAAGTTGTAGAAATTAGCTTGATTTGGGAAATAACCAGGCTAGCTAAAGGATAAAACAATTATATTTTATTTATTATAAGGGGAAAACTCACGAAACAGGAACAGGAAGTCCAAGCTCAGCTGTGCCATGGGAGAACCACACAGAGAGCAAGAGCACTTGGTCAGTGCTCCAGTTTTCTCCTGGGCTCCAGGAAGCTACACCTCCTTAACTAGAACCCACCTCTTAAAGATAATTGGCTATCAAGGCTTCGCCATCAGGAAATGAGAAGGCAATGTTGGGTGACTTCATAATTCCATTTTCTATTTGGAGACAAGGACTCTCATTGAACCTGTACCTCACTGAATTAGCTAGTCTGACTTGTGAGAAAGCTCTTACTTGATGTGAGATTCCTCTCTGTATGCTGTGAATATATTCTATTGCCAATGGTTAATAATGTTATAGCCAGTGTCTTAGCAGAATAGAGCAAGGTGTAAATTCCAGGCACGTATAAGAGGAGAGAATAGGTGCAGGGAGAAACCATGTAGCCACCACAGGTGACACATGGCAGATACTGGACAGAACCTTACTGGTAGGTCACAACTTCAAGGCGATTCACAGATTAATAAAAATGGGTTAATTTAAAATATAAGAGTTAGCCAATAAGAAATGTGAGCTAATAAGTCAAGCGTTGTTATAATAACACAGTTTCTGTGTGATTATTTTGGGTCTGGGTGCTTCGGAAACAAATGAGTAGCCTCTTACTACATTTACTGGGGGAAAAGTTGCAGCAAGCAGAGAACAGGCCAGCCAACTGAGACAATCTAGGTTGGGCGTCTGCTACCAAGTTCCCAACTAATTACATTTGTAGGAAGGGGCCAAGCTCAGATTACCAAGGCCAGCCAGCTTGCACTGTCATACCATCCAGATGGTTAATGGACTTCTGGGAAAATAGAAGTATGTATTGTGGTGTGCCATTTAGAATTTGTGGTCTTTCTACACTATTAGTGTGGAAAGGCATGGCAGACACAGATCTAGAGGCAGGCAATTTTAAATTAAACAATATATCTATTGTTATAGAGATCAACTGATGGTTTGGTGATTGCCTTCCTTTTCCACTTCCACTCTTTTGAGAGCACAGTCAACCACTCACAATCCTGTCAAGAGAATTCTTGTTATTTCTTACTCAAAATATGAAGTCAATGTTTTATAAACTTCCCAGAGAAAAATTCATATCTAGACACCAAAGAATTCATATGTTACCTTCCATTCTTTAAATTATACCCTACCCTGTTTCTTATAATTCTATAACTAAGTTAAATATTCCCTGTGCTTTTAGGAGGCCACAGATTGTAAGAAATACAATGTTGTTTATACAAAAATCGTACTAAAAGTAATCAATTTGGTAACCTGTACTGTGTCCATAATACAAGAGTGTCTTATTTGTGCCACGTGAGTTTATGTCACCTGATTTTTCTGTTAGTAAATGCTTCCTGTGTCTTGGTTTTTGTCTGACAACTCACTTGAAGTTCTTTTCTTAACTTCACACTGTTAAGTGTAGTCAGGTTACTCTACCCTATCTGAAAAAAGAGATGAGGACACAGGGAAATATTAAGAAAGTATGGCTCTGGTGTCACCTAGAAAATCCTATGCTGAATGGCAGGGGGAGCAGTTCTATCAGGAAGAGGTGCACAGCACTGAACGTGATTCACTAAGATAAGCAGTAGCTTGTTCTCTGTGGCATCTCTTCTTAGCCGTCAAGATCTCTGACTGTGTTATCTTACCATGTTTTGTCCTAAGCATCCAGAAAATTGAGAGATTTGATCATTAATGACTCTCAGAATAATTACAGGAAATTATCCACTCTTCCTTCTGTACAGATAGGCTATAAGGGTCATGTATATAAGTACCTTGTGCTACTAGAGGTTGATATCATTGATATCACTTTGAACATCTGGCATTTGACTATCATTTTCTACTTCTAAATTTTTTGAAATTGCTTCTTTTTGTCCACATAGAAACCAAATGATTCAGGTGGATCAGGGAGCAAGGAGAAGGGCACAAAAATATGTAGCTAAATTTTATTGAGTTCCTTCTATCCTGCCCATCCAAACCTGCTAACCATTAGCACAATTCGGTGTCAACTCTCTTGTCCTTCTCAGAAAATGGAATTAGCACACCAACACCTGATCTCATCTTTTAGTTACTTAAGCTTTATTAAGCATCACATATGTAATAGTTAGAATGCTGTACATTTTAATATTTCAGTTTAATGACTCAGTCTGATATCATAATCCATATTTGAGATTAGCAAAGGGACCATAAACAGAACTTTCAGCCACTTAAATACAGGTTGGCAATACAGTTATTAAATTAACTCATCTATTTAACTCCCAAGAAAAATTGGAAACACAAAATACTATATAATTTGGGCAGGGATAACTAATCAGCTTTCTCTTATGTAGGCTTTAGGCTTACTGACTCATCTTGTTTCACAACAAGGGATCATGCTATCTGTTATCCTCTGAAAATGCTTCTATGGTGCAGTGAAAAATAGGAGATACCTTTTTTCCCTCTATTTTATATTATACTTTACCATTTCTAGTTAGTTTAGACAGAAACACATTTGCATATAGGGAAAACGAAAGTTCTGTGTCTGGATGAAGTCAACAATTTGGTCCAAGGAATCTCAGTATGGTCACTAAACATCTCCAAAGCATCTAACTTCTCTTTCAAGGATGTGATATCTAGCATATTCACTTATTTCTTAATCCCCATCTTAAAATTAACCACCTATTGCTTCTATTCTAAATTATCTATGCACTGATTCCTAAATATATCTTTGAAATTTTATGTTACCTTTTCAATACATACCATGATATCATTCTCAAGCATATCAACTCTAGCAAGCAGATTATTATTGATTTTTGGTATGGCACCTAGCCATGCGTCTCCTGCTTTTATCTATTATTTTGCCTTTGACCATAGCCAATATGTAGGTTCTTTATAACGTTAATTGTTTGCTGACTTGGTGGTATATAATAAGAAATCAATGGATTTGTGTAAGCTGCTATTATTTGTTGGTTACACCATTTTACTTTCTCTGTGAATGGTTAAATTTTTTATAATATTAAAATAAGGAAACAGAATATTGTTTATGAAGTGTATTCAAAATAACATCAAGGATGTTGTTACTAAGAACCAATGTTTTTAGTTGCATAACTATTCTTTGAGTTATATCACTACATAAAAAGGCCCTACCCTTCTCTGAATACACACTTACTAGCATGTTTACTCATATAAATCCAAGAAAATAAATAATTTAAAGTCAACATATTAAGATACATGTTATTATTTTGCTGGAGAAAGGAAGTTTACTATATTTATTGCTTATTTTTCTAATACATGTTTATTAAAAAACATAATTTCTTAGAAAATTGAAAGGATGTAAGAATTTCTCATTTGTTAATATATGCCTAAGAATTGTAATAAAGCAATGAGTTAGCTTTTAGTAAAACTGTTTATCTTAGCAATATTTAACTTACAATTGTGTAAATATATTATTGTAAGGAATATTTTTAAATTTGAGAATGTACATTTTATAAAGGCAGTCATTCATAAATCAAAGGAAGTTTTAAAAATGAGCAAATTGTGGAATTCTTACCATTGAATGACCATACTTAGTGATCTATTAAAATCTAAGGGCTTTTGAGCCTTCGACACCTCCTTTGCCAGAACTGGCTGTGTCTCCCGGTACAATTGAGTTTTGTGCAATGACTATTAGAATTAGTAGTCAAGGAGAAAGTCGTATCTGATCCTTCTTATTTTAATTTATTCATTCTGAAGATATCAAATAAAAATTTTATTTTATTTATTTTTTTAATATAATTTTTTATTGAAAAAAATTTCTGCCTCCTCCCCGCCTAGACTTTTATATGTGGCCTACTGAAATAAAGGGGGATTTTAAGGGAGGTTCTGAAAAACAGTACAAGTAAACAACAGTGGTGCTTTCAATAGGGGATAACTATGATCAGTGGCATATAATAACCTGACTTAGGTGATGATTAGCATTATGGGATTAGACTGAACACTACCAAGGAGCATGGAAAAGCACACACTGTGTGTGTCTGTGTTTAGAGAAGGATACGGGAGAAGTCCCATTCTGAAAGGATATGTTAGGAAGCTGTAGGTTAAGAAAATATGGAATAAATGGAGAAAATGAGCCAGAACAGGCATATTCCTTCCCATCCTGGACACTATGTGATGAACTCCTTTCTCTTGATAAGCTCTCTTGATCACAGCACACTGAAACTTCTCAAACTATTATTCAAAATAAATTATTTTTCCCCTTAAATCTTCCAGTGTAGGTTTGTTATCACAGGGACTAAAATGGCACAGAAAGCAGTTCAGACACAACTGTGGTCCACTTGCAGCTAATTCTTAATTTTGTCAATCACTGACAGTGTAATTGGAGACACAACTTCGTTATAAAGGAAAGAATAAAGAGAAAGGGAAAACAGCATTTAGGCACTTGTAGGATGGCCTTTAGTAAGTGAAAGGAGTTCTTTTCACCAGTAATTGAGAAAACAAGCGCCTCCCAGATGAGGCCAATTTGCTAGGATATGAGTGCTGCAACACCAGAGTGCAGGATCAATACTCCTGTTTCGCCAGTGTTTTATTTTCAGAGGATTTAATATATGAGCACGACATTTACATCATTTCATGTTCCCATTCAGTTTCTACCATGTCTCCCGGGACTCCTTGACCTTTTATTCTTTATTATTGTTCTGTCTGTCTGTCTGTCTATCTATCTATCTATCTATCTATCTATCTATCTATCTATCTATCTATCTATCTATCATCTTCTATCATTTATCTAACTATCTTCATTTATCCATCTATATTTATAAAAGCAATCTGCTGAGTTCATTTATTGTTATTCGTGTGTGTTTGTGTGTTTAAAGCTGACATTTGGGATAACTCATCAAGGTGCTCATCCCTGAAGAAAGCTCTTCTCCCTTGACAGTCATTAATTGCCTATAGTTTTCACCTTCCAGAGGTGAAACGTCATGGTATTTCTCTCCTCCACATCAGCATGCCAATTAGTGTCATTTTAAAGCTTTCATTCAGGAAATCATACTGTTGGTACTTCATGGTGTAGTTCTCTGCTGTTGTAGAAGACACCGACTTTCTGCGAATACCCTGGTTCTCTTACTCTTACAACCTTTCTGTCCTACTTTCCATGATGTTTCCTGAACTTTGGATGATGAGGTGTTGCTTTCTCTGATAGTGATTGCTACAAAAGAAACTTCTATTGTGAAAAGTGAGATATAACTTATCTGTGAGTATAGGAATAAGTCTATAGAATAAAGCTGGAATTTACACAGGTTTAGGAAAGTGGTAAGGAATGGATTCATCTCTCCTTTTCATGGCCTCTCCAGTCACTGGTAGTGGGCTAGTTACAGTACATGGCATTAATACCTTCCTATTAAATGGACCTTAAGTCCAAGTATGTAGATTATCACCAGGATGTAATTTCCAGTATCTTGTCATTATGGTCATTCTTTTGGATTTTAGGAATTGCACATAGTTAGGGTTATTAATTGCTTTCCTCCTTTGAAAGTTATTTTTATTTTTCATAAAAAGCACTTTATTTACTTCCAGGTAACGCTAGCAATTTGTATTCATCAGCTGATACCTGAAATGGAAGTATATTTTAAAAATATCGCTAATATATTTCATATTTCTTTTTTTTAAATATAATTTTTTATTGAAAAAAAAAAGATTTCCGCCTCCTCCCCGCCTCCCATT
>NW_026067949.1:14581366-14665862 GCF_014885135.2 Alexandromys fortis
CCATTTTTTGCCCGGCAATCTTGTCTACTTCCCATAATCAGGAGGATAGCTATATGTTTTTCTTTGGGATCACCTTCTTATTTAGCTTCTTTAGGAGATCAAATTATAGACTCACTGACCTTTATTTATCTCTAGAAACCAATTATGAGTGAGTACATCCCAAGTTCATCTTTTTGGGTCTGGGTTACCTCACTCAGGATAGTGTGTTCTATTTCCATCCATTTATGAAACATCTGTTTAACTTAGTACCTGTGATTATCTCAGCACCCTAAGGCAAATATTTTTTTTTGTTGCTGTTGCTCATTCTTAAGCTAACAAACACTGTTGGAGGCTCTTCTTCAGACTTCATCACAAATGGTCCAGTTTGCATTAGACCCTTCCAGTACTATAAAATGTAGTCCACAGGAAGGAGGTCCTCAGGAATGTTCTAGCTCTAGTCTTTCATGTCCTGTGTCAGAACTTTGTGGTGTCTTTAGCAATAGAGTCCCATCTTCATTTATTGTAAGGCAGCCAAGAATGATGGTGATGATCTACATTGGTTTTGGATTCTCTTAGACTTTAATGGACAACAACAGAAGGAACATTTGTTTTTTGTTTTTTTTTTTTTTTTTTTTTTGTTAGAAGGTCTATAGACTTTGGGGAGAACATTGTCATCCAAGGTGGCTTAACTAAATTGATTCTGTGCTTCAAATTAAGTACAGAAAACACATCTAATGAAATTCAAAGAAAAAAAGCATATAAAATATTTAACAAATAAAATATTAGAAGGCTTGAATTAAGTTTTATGAAAATGGCCTATATGTATTAATTTCTATGCATTGAGATTTATTAAAGCTGACCTATATTGCTATTGTTAATTTGGCTTTTTGGAAATGGTGTTATGCACCCAATAATTTCTTACTTTCCTGGGTACAAATCTCTCTTGAAAAATCATTGCATATTTTTGTTCAGGAATCTTTATATATTTTTATTTTAATTGTTAGAAATAATGAGAAAAATGTCTTTAATTGTTTTGTATTTTAACTGTTTGGTTACTAGTTGCAGCATATTTAGGATGAGAGTAAACATTAAAGTACATGTTGAAAATACCTTAATATAACTGATACGACATGCTTAGTTCCTACTGTAGAGAGTAGGAAGTGATTAAAGATAGTAAATCACTTGTAGGATACAGGACTGACAGGAAACTGGGGTGTATTTGCATCCTTTCCATGGTAGAGGGAAATGGGAATCACTGAGCATGACATTGAAGGATGCTAAACCTAATGGGAATTCAAAATGACACAAACCAAAGTAGGTAAAATTCCTCAACTTTCCTATTATGGTAACTGGCCCCCCTTCCCTTTACTTTGACCGCTTGGAGTAGGCTTTCTGGTTTATTCTTGATTTCTACTCTCTTCTATACAGAGAAGGAACACATATCATAGTTACTATATTTTGCAGAGGTTGAGAGTAATGGATTAATTGATTTATTTTTTATGGCACATGCTTACAACATGTTTATTAGAATATGAGAATTTTTATTGTGGAGAATATAATTGCATGATTTCCTCATTCTCTGTTCTCCCTTTCCTTTCTCGTGTTTGCAACTCCTCTGTCTCCCTCCCAAATCCTTCTTGAATTATTTCTGCCACCTACATAAATTAAATGAGCAACCAAAAAGTACAACATGCTGGGTCTATTCAATGAGAAAATTAAATGTTTTTACACCAAGATAAATATTCATTAAGTTGTAATAATAATACGAATATTAAGTTCACAACTTATTTGCACACTTCAGGGATGAAACAAAATCATGATTATGCTTTTGCTGAGAGCAAACATTTGACTAAAATACCTTATATATTATTTGCTTGTTTATTTTGTTTTGTTTGTTTGAGACAGTGTCACATTATAAATATTTGACCAGTCTGGAATTCATCATGTAGACTTGTTTGTTCTTGAATTCACAGAGGCTTTATTCTGCCTCTCAAGTGTTATCAATAAATCCATGTAGGGTTATACTTTATCTTAAAAATATTATATTGTCTGTCCTGTTCCTCCTGTTCTCTTCCTCCCTCCCCCTTTCTCCTACCCCTTCCCTTCCTCCTTCATTCTTCCCCATCCCCACATTTTCAATTTTCTCAGGAGATTTTGTCTATTTCCCCTTCTCAGATGGATCCATGTATATTTCTCTTATGGTTCTCCTTGTTACCTAGTTTTTGTGGAGTGGTGGTTATTATTGGGTACTGGTTATCCTTTTCTTTATATCTAATAACCACTTATGAGTGAGTACATACTGTGTTTGTCTTTCTGGGTCTGAATTACTTCACTCATGATGGATTTTTCTAGTTTCATCCGTTTTCATGCAAATTTCAAGATGTCATTGATTTTTACCACTGAGTAGAACTCCATTGTATAAATGTACCAGGTTTTCTTTATCCATTCTTTGGTTGAGCGGCATCTAAGTTTTTTTTCTAGGTTCTGGCTATTACAAATAATACTGCTAGGAACATAGTTGGCCAAATGTCCTTGTAGTGTGATTGAGAATCTTTGGGTACATACCCAAGAGTGGTATTGCTGAGTCTTGAGGTAGGTTGATTCCCAGTTTTCTGAGAAACCACCATACTGATTTCCAAAGTTACTGTACAAGTTTTCACTCCCACCAGCAATAGAGGAGTGTTCCCTTTACCCTGTATCCTCTCCAGCTTAAGCTATCATCAGTGTTTTTTTTTTTTTTAATTTTATTTTAGCCATTCTGATACTTTTTAGCCTTTAGACTTTTTATCTTAGGAACAGGGCATATTTCTTTCACTGGATCTGTTTCTAGGTACAAAGTTTCTTTCTTTGGTACTGGTTTCAGAGTCAGAGCATATTTCTTTCCCTGGCTCAGGTCTTAGGTTAAGGGTGTGTTTCTTTCACTGGATCTGGGTTCTGAGTCAGGGTGCTCAATGACTGGTTGGTTTCATGCTCCAGTGTTCCTTTTGCCCTACAATGACTACCTTAATTGCCATCATAGAACTTTCATACAGCAACTGATGGAAGCAGATGCAGAGATCTACAGCAGAGCACAGGCCTAAGCTACCAAAGTTCAGTCGAAGAGAAGAAAGAGTGATAATATGAGCAAAGTGGTCAAGACCACGATGGGGAATACCCACTGCAGCAGCTTACCTGAGCTACTGAGAGCTCATTGACTCCATATTGACAGTGGGGGAACCATCATAGGACCAAACTAGACTGTCTGAATGTGGGTGACAGTTGTATGGCTTGGGCAGTCGGTGGATCCACTGACATTGGGCCTGGATTTATCCTTCGTGCTTGAGCTGATTTTTGGAGCCCATTATTTTTGGAGAGATATTTTTCTCAGCCTAAATATAGGGGGGAGGACCTTGGTCCTGCCTCAAAGTGATATGCTAGACTTTGTTGGCTCCCCATGGGAAGCCTTACCCTCTCCAGGGAATGGATACAAGTGAAATGGGGCCATAATACAAGTGCTTCCTGTCCTGGATAGAGCAACTTCTGTCTTCCCTCGTGTCCCTTGTTTGTCTCACATCACAAGTCAAAACAAACCTCTTTCCCCTTCAGTAGCTTCTGTCATGTGCTTTATCACAGAAACAGGTGGAGGGAACTGAAGCAGAAGCTCTCCAATGTGTGACTATGAGACGCTTATGTAGCTCATGATTTCGGATGCTCAAGGTATAAAGTTGAACAGCACATTAATAGAAGGTACTGTGAGGTTTTTACTGTGAGGTTTTGTGATTCTTTGGTGGCCGGTACCTGTGAAAGGAAAAGAGAAATCACACATTGAGGCAAGAAGACTTTTGGGAGTCATTGACTGATTTGAGGACTCTAGATTATGCTACAGTATTGATACTGGGCCCTCACTGGAACTCGTCCTGGCTATCCTGCTGTTGACCCGTGTTGTGGAAATCCTGCAGCTTTGGATCTGCAGAAATGGTCCGTTCACATGCTCCAGCAGATCACAGACGGCATGGAGCACAGCTGGGCCAACCCATCATCGTGGTTCTGTGCCTGGGTAGTTGCAGGTTTGGTCAGCCTGCCAGCTTTTCCTTGTATTCACCACTGAAGGTGAGCTCTCCTGCACTGCCTTGAGTAAGGAGCAGAGCCGGCTCTCCTGTTTTCCTGTCCTCAGGGTTGGAACTCCCAATCTACACCTTCAAGGTCATTTGCAAATAAAGATATATGGGCGAAGGGTCTACTGCATGACTCAATATGTTACACTACAGCTTCCAAGGTGAGATTCTCCCCCCCCCACCACCCTTTTTTTTTTGTTGTTGTTGTTCTTAAATTTTATTGGGGCAGGGAAGGCTGCAAGGGCAAAGGGCAGATATGCAGACAGAGGAAATGAATGGAATCAAGATGCATAATGTGAAAGACACAAAGAATGAAAAAGAAAAGAAAGACTTTGGGGATGATTCTGGCTATATTCTCATAGAAACTCAGTCTTCCGCAGATGACTTTGGGACATTGGTTATCCTTTCTGACGGTGGAGGCTCCCTGAGAAAATGAGTACAACGAGGAAGACAATCAAAGAATCTAAAAGAGAGAACCCTCACAACATTTAGTAGCTTTTCTAGAAGCACAGTTATTGAAATATATGACATATATCTTGCAGTTCCCTCATCTGAGAAATACAAACAATTGGTATTTTTGTATAAATGAAGCTCTGTTTGTCACAGTCAAACTGTAGAATAGTTATATAGCTCATAGTGAAAGTCATAACAGATGGGATAATAAAGACTATGTTTGCTCCTCAAATCAGAGCACCAGACTCGGGTCTTGAACTAGTTTCGTCAAATATCTGCTTCCTGTCATAATTTGTTTCCAACCCCCAACTATCAGGTTCAGATCCACAACTCCTTTAGATAGGTTCTTTTCTCCTATTTTCTTTTCTTTTCTTTTCTTTTCTTTTCTTTTCTTTTCTTTTCTTTTTGTTTTTAAAGATAACATTATTTCCTGCTATTGAATTATTTGCTAAAGCTGCTACTCAAGGAAATCTGGGAGGATATTTGGTTCCTTATTGTACTTTTGAGAGCATTTATTGGACCCTTTGGTGGGGCAGCACTCCAATTTCTATTTGGAGGAATTACCTTATAACAGACCCCTATTCTTGTATCCTATCAACTTATTTACTCCCTAGATGGTAATTGATTTTGGTAGACCAGTGCTTCCCAAACTTTAGAGTCACTTAGGGAGGTTTTAGGTAGATCATTGCTTGGACACCATCTTTAGAGATTCTCTCCAAATGGGACTTGGGTAAATTTTAAACAATCAATGTATAACACCATTTCAGGTGATTCCAAATGCAAGGCACATATAAAGGTTATTGCTATAATGCATGTGCATATGCAGAAATCAAATGAAAAGCATTTTTAGCAAATAATTTTCTAATTATATGCAAAGCAATATAAATGTCCTTAGAGAGATTTTCTAATGGGCCAGGGACACTATTTCATGGGTTCAGGATTTAACAGCTTGGCCTGACAACCTGAAATCAATTCCTGGTGCCGATATGTTGGAGGAAAAGGGCTGACTTGTGTGAAATAGCTCTTTGATTTTGCAACAGTGCTGTGGTCTTGAACACACACACACACATACATGCACACACATACAAACACAGAAAAGCAAGGTTTAAGGGGTTTTTTTTGTAAAACATTTCAGTAGTTATACAGTAAATAGTTGACCATGTCTTTCTTAATTAGTTTAGTTTAGTTTATAAAAAAAAATATTTTAACCAGCAAATAGGAGGTTTTCATCATAATTTTCTTGCCTAGTTTGGCTGCTTAATATTATTATAATAATTTGAACTGATTAATGCCATGTAGTAGATTTCAATTGTATTTTAATAAATAAAGACTGCCTGAGGATCTGAGAGTAAAACAGTCCCACTACTTAGCTTTACAGACCAGATTATGGAAACACACAGTTTTAACCTCAGTAGCCATAATGACAAACACCTTTAATCCCAGCAGCCACACTAGTTGCCATAGAAACTGGGTGATTCATGCCTTTAATCTCAGTGATGCATGCCTATAATCTCTAGAGAGGATTATAAAATGGGGGAAACAGTTCTCAGTAACGCAGTCTCCTTCTGAGATTCCAGGAGGTAGAATTGCCATTTCAGACTAAGTTTGAGGTAAGAGCCAGTTGCTGGCTGTTCTGGGTTTTTTTTCAGATTTTCAGGTTGAACCCCAATTTCTAAACCTGAGTTTTTGTTAATAGTGCTATGTCAAGTGGATATCAGATGGACATTTAAATTAGCCCATTTCAAGCCCTTAATATTTTTTTTGCTAAGGAAAGATCACATGGTATTATTATTTTTTAAATGTATTTATTTATTATATGTACACTTTCCAGGATACAGTGCCAGATCTCATTACAGATGGTTGTGAGTCATCATGTGGTTGCTGGGAATTGAACTCAGGACCTCTGGAAGAGCAGCCAGTGCTCTTAACCTCTGAGCCATCTCTCCAGCCCCACATGGTATTATTTTAAAGTCAAAATATGGAGAAACATCTGAAAAATTTAAAATGCATCAACACATTTACTAATAAAAATGTTTTAAAAACATAGTGATATCCAACTGACTTAATCCTAGAAATAGATAAGGGTGATACCCCATCTACTCCTGGAAGACATTATATGTCTACTTCTTACATCTATTAATAGTAGAACAGTATGAGCAAACAGGAAGCATAATGGAACAAATAAAATGGCTGACAACATAGAGTTCGGACACCACAGTAAGTAAGGCCCAAACACCCAATTATGAATCCAGAATATTTATAACAATTTTATTGTATTCATAAATTCACCACTCATTGCTGAGAGACAAAATTCTGTTAGACTCTTCTATAAAACATTTTCACAGCCTCATTCAACAGAAAACAAGAGCAACTTCACTGTACAGACTTAAGGTAAATCAAGGGTTATTATGCAGCACAATCACATCTTTGTTGAAAAAAATTTTACCTACAGTATGAGTCATAAACCTAAGAAAATATTCACATCAGAAAGAGACCAAAAGAAAAGAAAAAAATGAATTTAACTGAGAGAACATCAAATATTAGCTGAAAGAAAAAATATGGTAGGAGAAAATTAAGCTATATTAATTTTTAGGCAGCGCTAAATCCCAATGAACTTTATTTCTTATTTTTAATTATAAAGATCAAATCCATTATTGGGGAATACAAATATCATTGAAATTATATAACAGAAACTCATTATTTCTGCCTTTAAGTGTGCCTGTGCTAATATGACCCTGTGCTAATTCCCTAAGCTTTTTTCTTTCTCTTTTCCAAATCACACACACTTTATGAAGCTTCCTTTGTGTTTTCACAATGATTGAAATCCATGGTTTTATTACAATGAATATTTTATTCCAAGCGAAATAAACTTTGAAGAAATTAAGAATGTTGATCTTCTAATTTAGACACATATTCAGCTTCGTTGGAAGTCACTCCTCTCAGCTGCTATAGAGATCTGAAAGATTCCACCTGGCCACTATAAATCTCCCTTCAGATCCCACTGTGGTCACAGGGAGTGTTGTCGTTCTGCCTCCAGCTATTTCTTACAAAAGTGTGGAGGGTATATTTGGCTCCTCAGATAAATATTTAAATCTCAAAAGCAGAGAGAGCTTAAACATAACGGTGGCCTGATATATAACATTGAATTATTAAAATTAGATGGGGAAACAACTCAAGTCAAAGCATTAAAAATATCAATCTGACAATAGCTCAGGTGCAGATGTAGTCTTCTATTTTCATCTTAGTCATAAAAATAAGGCATTAATTTGCCTGGTTACATACAGCAAAATGGAACTAATTTTCTGGAGCAGTAGTTAGATGGCTATCAGTTAAAAGTCTGGGTTGAAAACTAATGAGAGCTTGAAACATGATTATAATGTGTCATCAATATAATCAATATACTATGTCATTATAATATATAATCAATACAATCATTCCAGATTGCGGTCATAATTGAATAGGTTACTGGGAGGTGATGGGTATTGTAGATATTGACATCTATATGGAGGAAGCATGTCATTGGTTGTGTACTCTAGGTTAGCATGTTTTCTGCCAGGCCATTCAAACTCTGTGACTTGTCTACTATGAGATGGGCACATTTACTCCAACAGCATGAGCTCCTTGCCCTCACCAGATACCTTTTCAGTCAAGAAACTTGGAGTGATACTTCTGAAACTGTGAGCCCAGACAATCACTATCTATTCAGGTATTTTTTTTACAGTAATGCAAAGATAACTATCATACCTACTTTAAATATTTAAATGTAAAGTATTTTGAAGTAAGGTCTGCCCTATTTTATCTTGAATGCCCTGGTTCTAAGACAGTCACATTGCAAAGATGTACCTGAATTATTGTTAATAATATGTCAAAAAACCTCATAATATGCCTTGAAGATTATAGATATTATATATAATATATTATGTATTATAAATTGTATATAATCTTCATTTTTTTGAAAAAGATAGGAAATGAATACCCTTTTCATCCCTGCTATTGTTGTGGAATATCGATCTCTCAAGCCTGGATACATTTCTAAAATATACTGTGACCCATTCAGAGGTTTATTTTTGTCTGTTTCTGTCGTTATTGCATATCTGTAATTATTTTCTGGCCACGAGTACTTTTTAAGAAAATGCTAAGTGGGCATGGCTAGGACTGCTGCTGTGGTTTGCCTGTTCCTCTCTGTCCAACATAGTGGAGGCTTGTTTACCTCGTCTGAGAGCCTTGCACATTGTCCCAGCTCCAGAGTCTCAACAGGTCTGTATCACCATCAAGCAATTTGTATCAAGCTACTCAAAGACCCCATTTAAGTGTTTAACCTCCCGAAAGAGCCAGAGCTGTTCATGCAGCTAGCACAAACCAGGAAGGTGCCATTTCGAAACCATGAGGTCTTTTGCTCTTACCACTGTGTCAGGAAACCTTCTCTTAAAACAATCACACCTCTGCTTGCATCTATCAAACAAAGCCCATCCGAAAAAAAAAATGCTGCTACCAAAGAGCCATGCTTAACTTTATTCTTTTGCGTCTAGAATTTCTTTCTAACCTCTCTCAGGTTTTGTGTGGTTGTAGTCAATCCCTGTTGGCGTGACATTCTGTAGGCAGTGGCTGCTCATTTGTTTTCAGATATCCAAAATAATCACACAGAAACTGTGTTAATTAAAACATTGCTTGACCAATCACTTAGGAGTGTTGCTATCTTGCTCTTATAACTTAAATTAGCCCATCTCTATTAATCTGTGCAGCACCACAAATTTGTGGCCTACTGGTAAGGCTCTAGCAGGTTCCTGCAGGCATCATTCTCTTTTGGAGGCTACATGGCATCTCACTGAGTCCACCTGCTTTCTCTCCTATCTCTGCTTGGAATTTCCATCTTGCTCTATTCTGCCCTGCTGGTAGGCCAAAGTAGCTTCTTTATTAATTAATGGCAATAAGATATATTCGCATCATACAGAGGGGAATCCACATCAATAGAAGTTGGAAATCATTATTACTCTCTTTGCTCATCTCATATTCACCAGTTTGTCAGACTCCCAGCTTCTGTAATCATTTATCTTCCTGTCCCTATTTGACATTTGAGTTTATAGACTATGTTTATTACATATTCTAAAGAGCCTCATCTCCAATAATGCTTTGTGAGTATAAAACTTAGATAATTGAAAAGAGGAGAAAAGGAAACATGAGTGAGGCAAGGCACTAACACTGGGAGATGAAGGGTAGGATATACAGAAAGACAGAGAGAGGGATTAGTAATACTAAAGACGTTTTAAAAGCATAAAAATAAGAACTATTTCATAATTATTTCTCTATATTTTCATAATCATATAAGTATGTATATATGTATGTAACTATAACTATAGAAGGTATAAATTCAAGGAAGAGTTGGAAGAATATTAGAAGAGTTGTTTGGCTCGGAGACACATGGGATGGACATGATGTAAATGTGGTATCCATGTATGAAGTTATAAAAATACATTTTAAAATTTTGTTTCCCTCTGCAAGATTTTAGCATTATTCTCCTTTCTCAGGAACCACTCTCTATTACGATCGATGCCATGCATAAGGAGAACTGGCTCCACAGACATTTTGTTTACAGCCCTTACATCTGCCTTCAACTAAAACCTTATATAAGTGCAAGTAGTACCTTAAAAATATTCTGGCTTCTAAAATACTCACCTTTTTTATGTTGCTGAGTTGAACTATTGATTCAGGCTATTTATTTAGTAGCATTGTGATGCTTTAGAGACTTAGATGGTTTTTATATTTCCTTGAGAAAGTCATGGTTAAAAGCTGCTAGCTGATGGCATTAAGGCAACTATTGTCACTTTGACAAGCATAATTCAAAAACTAAACCAATAGTGAAGAATTATGCGAAGAAATTAAAACTGGAACATTTAAATAAGGAAGGCTTTGCTATTAATTTCAGTTAAATAAGTTTTATGTTTGCTACATGTGTCTGAATTCCTATTAGTATCTACTGAAAGAAGGGAACTTGGGAAAGGTAAATCATTTGTTTCGGGAAACAGAATGATAATGCACTTGTGAAATCAAGACTGGAGCATGATTTCATTTATAATACCCTTTTGACATTTACTAGTTCAGTTGAATTCTAAGGTTTGGACTTGCTTCAGATTTATATATCCCAGAAACAGGAGGCACGGATTTACACAGTCACTCTTCAGGTAAAGGGAAGGTCTCAAGGTATAGTGGGTAAAAGGTCCTTGTGCACACGGATAAGCACTGGAGAAGCCAGGAAACTTAAGCACTCCGTCTTGTTTCTTTTGCCTGTTTTCCTCCCAGAATACTGGTACAGCATGTAGCTTAGAAACAGGTGATTCTTCGCTATCTGTAGAGTCAGGATTCAACTGAATGCCTTAGAGTATTCTGTTTGTTTATCTCAGATCCCCCACTCCCACTCTTGAACACTGCTTCTCAGTCCGTAGAACCGATCCTTATGAGAGATGTTACCTGTACATTACAACTGCTTAAGTAACTTCTATCTTATCCTAGAACCAGGCCAAGCTCTGACTTCCACAGGCATTATGTTTCCCTCAGTTGTTCTCCCTAGTCTCTTAAATTGAGCATTTTTCCAAGTCAATGGATCCTATCTTTATGGAGGAAGCCTTATGTACTTTGTAAAGAATTTCAATATGAACATGTCTTGAATTTGTTGTATACTAAGGATTGAGTTAAGAGTTATCAGAAAACTGTTCCCAAAAATCATGCTGTTCTTAAATGTTTGTCCAACAAACAAACAAAAATCAAGATGTGTCAGACTTCAGAAGTTTGGTCCAGCAGCAGGTAACTAAGTTGGACTGAAGTGCTTCCTTCTTCCTTCACATGAATTGTTTTCCTGCTAACTGTAATGCTTGCAGGGAACCTGACACCCAGAGGCCAGAAAAAGGCATCAGATATCGTAGGCCTGGAAATACATATGGTTGCAAGCTTGTAGTACAAATTCTTATTGGTCTTTATAATAAAAATCTGGGGTCAGATATAGGGATTAATGCTGAAAGATCAGAGAAGAGCCAGTCTCTAGTTCTTAGTTCTACTGAATCCTCAGACCAAAGGGAACCTCAGACTGAATCCTGAGCTCCTAACTCCTCCTGCATTATAGTCAACTCTCCATTTAGCCATATCACTTCTTGTGTCTACCTCTTCTGGGTTTAAAGGTGTGAGCCACCAGCTCTTAACTTTGTTTCTCTTTTAGACTGAGTCAATCTCCCGTAGCCCAGGATGACCTGGAACTAACAGAGATCACTTTTCCTCTGTCTTCAGAGTACTGGGGTTAAAGGTGTGTACCACAACTGATAGCACCACTTTCCTAACTTAAATTATGCAATGCTGGACTCATTGACAATCATGGAATCAATGTAAACTCATATAATTACACCTCACCTCCACCTCAATTTTGGGATGAATTTTTTTCACCAGCACATGGTTGTTTCTAGGATATGTTCTCAAGAAGCCATTCACACCAATTTTAAATATGTAATGATCCATAAAGACTTCATTTGTTCAACTATTTCAAATATATTCTTATTGAGATTAGGAAGCACTCATTTAACTTTGGTTTTTACACAAAATTTACTGCTCCTTTTGGTAATAGTAAGTACATAAATATAACTCAGATATTTATGTTTTTTACTGAGTAGAAGCCAATTAATACTTCCTATAGAAACACATGATGAGTCATTGTTTTTTACCGCTGAGTAGTATTCTAATGTGTATATATTCCACACTTTCTTCATCCATTCATCCATTGAAGGACATCTAGGTTGTTTCCAGGTTCTGGCTATTACAAATAATACTGCTATGAACATAGTTGAACAAATGCAAATGTCATATGATAGGGCATCTCTTGGGTATATTCCCAAGAGTGGCATTGCTGGGTCCAGGGGTAGGTTGATCCCGAATTTCCTGAGAAACCGCCACACTGCTTTCCAAAGTGGTTGCACAAGTTTGCATTCCCACCAGCAATGGATGAGGGTACCCCTTTCTCCACAACCTCTCCAGCAAAGGATATCATTGGTGTTTTTGATTTTAGCCATTCTGACAGGTGTAAGATGATATCTCAAAGTTGTTTTGATTTGCATTTCCCTGATCGCTAAGGAGGTTGAGCATAACCTTAAGTGTCTTTTAGCCATTTGAAATTCTTCTGTTGAGAATTCTCTGTTCAGGTCAGTGCCCCATTTTTTAATTGGGTTAATTAGCATTTTAACGTCTAGTTTCTTGAGTTCTTTATATATTTTTGCAACAACAATTTCAATCTCAACATAATCTATATTTGTCACATGTAGCCTTCTGTTTTCTACCTATCATAACCATGCTTTCTCTCTCTCACATCTGAAATTATTTTGCCCCAACCAACCACAGAACGCTGCCAGTTTCTCATTATTATGTGCAAATTCTCATGCAATCACAAACTCTTATTGCCTCATAACCTGAACTGCCACTCTTCAAAAACCTACATCCCATGTCTTTCCTCTCCATTCAAACAGATTGATATTTGTCCATATTTTACAGTCATAAGTTTAGCTCATTACTGTTTATGCCTGGCAGTGGAAACTCTTTGAAGAAACACATATACCTTCAATATTAAGATCACAGAAAATATGAGAACTCAATGCCTTTTGAATATTCTCAGAAAATGAAAGGAAACTATAAACACAGAATAGAAAAAAATGAGGGAGAATAATGGGAATGGTTTACTGAATAGAGTGTTCTTCATGGGTGATCAAAAGTGTTGACAGTTTTGATCAAGCAACTTCATTGCTATGTCCAAATTACATCTATAACCTTGTCTTTATATGTTTTATGAACATTTTCATTTAAACATGTCACAAGGTCTTTGGATGATTAAGTTCAGGATTTCCTGTCCAGCAACTCTCTTCCTAGGTATCTTTCTTGTAGCCACAGTAACCAGTTTCCTGGATTACAAGGAAATGATCATCTATGACTCCGGAATTCCTACCATACTTCTAGGAAATATGAGGCGAATCATCTTACCTCTTATTCCCATATCTCTTTCCTCAAAGTACCTAAACCATAGTACTTTTCTGACTTGCCTTTTCTCAACCTTTTTCCATATGCCACACATACAATAGACCTTATATGACCCTTATATTTAAAATTGATTTTTCTAGAATTTAATTCCAGTCGGATTGCTTCATGGGCTGTCTTGTTAACTATACAGATTTGTGAAAACTGTAAGGGTACTCACACCTGCGCATGCACACACACACACACACACACACACACACACACACACGGGGTGGGAAATACCTTCAACAGGACACATTAAACTAAATTTTTGCAAGAACCTACAGACTCATATGACAATAAGAGAAGACAACTTACTCAGAGAGCATTCAGGTAATACTATGAAGGGCCAGCTGTCACCCTAGATGTTAAAAATGGATTCTCCAGAAGTTCCCTACTTTGTCAATGGCAGCCTCTTTCTTCTTTACCTACTCTTTGTCGTATTTATTTTTGGATGACTGCAAATCTAACTCCCTTAAATACGTGACATCTGGAAAGTGCTTTTCTTCAATGTCTTCCTCCTCCTTTCCCCATCCGTTAAAAAAAAAAAAAAGAGTATCAGAAATTCCTCACTCCATCTTTCAAACTCGAGCTGACACTCCTCATCTCCTTTTCTCACTGATGTATCTTCCGTGCCCCTCACTGTCTCCCTCAACACCTTTCTGCTATTCATCTCAGAATGGCATATAACAGAGGACTTTCTATTTGAAGTTCTTATTGATATTTAACTACTCCACATTATCAACCGTTTCCTTCACCACAGGCACTAATTGGATCTGTAACCCTGACTTCTCTGAACTCTCTGTCTCCACTGCAGCAGCATTAAGTCATAGAAAAAAATGTAAGCCAACTCTTGTCCCTGGTAATCTCCCTGTACTACTTTATTATCAGACTATAGCCTTTGTTCAATTCTGTGGAAGGATTCTGGTTTCCCAAAGCCTCACAATGATTATCAATGCTCTTATACATAGATGTTTTCCCTTTCTCTGCAAGAACAAATCGTCAGAAAGCCCTTTTCACAACACTCAGTGATTTTGGGAGCCCTGTCCAGTTATTACAAATATTTTAATTCACTATCTCAATTACTGACCATATTTACTTACTGAAAATTAAATGACCACTTTAAAATCAATTAACAGCAGTATAGAGAAGTGAGCTCTACAGGGAAAATAATTAGCTCTTTTCTTTTCTTTTTTTCAGTGTTGTTCAGTTTTATACCATGTATACATATATTATATATTAATATATATATAATATCCTATAGACATTATGTATATTATATAATAACCTGCTTGTTGTGGGTCTCTTCCCAGGCATTTTTTTGCTGATTCCTTAAAGAATCTTTGAATTTTTCTTGTCTTTAATTTTCGAAGATTTTCTTTTTTCTGTTTTTATTATTTTATAAATAATACTAATCAAAATTTCCACTCCCTTTCCTCCTCCCATTTCCCTCCCACTCCCCCATACATACTCTCCCCTCCACCTCCAGTCCTGAGAGAGGGCAAGGTACCCTGCCATGTGGAAGTCCAAGGCCCTCCACTCTACATCCAGGCTTTGGAAGGTATGCATACAAATAGAATAGCATTCCCCCCAAAGAGAGCACATGCAGTAGAGACAAATCCCAGTGCCATTATCATTGGCTTCTCAGTCTGCCCCAATTGTCAGCCACATTTTGGGTCCAGTTTAATCTCATGCTTATACAGTCCCAGTCCAGCTCGATTTGGTGAGCTCCCATTAGATCAGGAACACTGTCTCAGTGGGTTGACCAACCCCTCCTGGTCCTTACTTCCTTGCTCATATTTTCCCTTCTTCTGCTCTTTTCTTATGTTTACTGTAATAGGAGGGCACTACACTCATTATGGGAATTCTACCATTGAAAACTAGTACTAAATATTATTATAAAGCAGGGGAATAGAGCAGAGAGCGAGACCCAGAGGTTTCCTTCAAAGGCTGTAGGAGTAGCATATCAAGGGTATCAGTTGATTAAGAGGAAGGTTGGAAGTCTATCTACCCCACCCACAGGTCTACTAAATTAAGGCACTGGTTTACACAAGAGGCCCTTGAGACTGTTTGAAGGATATTTGGGGCTCATTAAAATACTTTCAATATAGTCACCTGAGTGGGTGAACATTTAAGATGCTGATGAGAAACACAATGCTTAAAGCTGTGTGTAAAGTCCATGTAATAGGTGGAGCATGAATAAAATGCCTGAATAAAAACAAATTGCTCCAAATCCCAGTGGTATTCAAAAGAAATGCCCCTAGTGGCCAACCTATGCGACACAGTAGCCTGACTCTACCATGGGGGACTTTGAGCTGCTAAACATTCACTTTGCTCCTTCCCACCTTGCCCTTAGATTTATACTCTTTACAGTGAACTTCCTGTGGTCCTGCTGCATGCATCTTGGTGCATGAACAGTACAAGAGCATGTGGTTTCTTCGAAAGGCATTCTCAGCTGACTTCACTCCTGCCTTGGTTTGAGACTTTGAATCTACCAACTCTAGTGACAGTTTTCTTTCCACAGATGAAATCAACATAGACAAAAGAGAGATGACAAAAGAGGAAAGGAGTGTGCTGCCAGGCCTGTAACCTGAACCAACCCACAGATCACCCACGGTGAAATCAGAGACCAAACTCCCACAAGTTACTGATCTATATATTCTGATCTATAATTCCATGTGTGCACCATGGTATACCACACCCCCACATATCTACACAATTTTTAAAAATGTAATTTTTAAGAGATGATGAGCTTGAATAAAGGATTCAGTTCTTTTTTATGTTTTATTGTTTTGTAGTTTTCTTTTAATGAAAAAATTATGTCTATTTTTATATACTCTATATTCAGATTACAAGTTCTCTTCCCACTCAATAACATTTTTGTATATTTGTAGTTTCTTTGCCTAATAATGTTTTGTCAGGACTTCAAAAATCTATACTATCGTTCTGAATCTGGCTGGAGATGTTTATGCATTTATTGTTGGCTTAGGTTAGAAATAGTGTATACTTTTTATTTTACCATATTTGTAACAAAACATTTAAGCTCTGTTTTATTGAATAAATGTCCAGTTTAGTTTCTCATATGTCAGATGCCCAAGTGTTGATGGGTAAGTCACCAGGTCTCTCATACCAATTTAGTGTCCTATATTACTGCTCTCCACTGTGTCAATATTACTGTCAGAATCCACATTATGAAACACAATGACCTTACAAATTTATTTGCTGCTTTTTATTATGATTCTTCTCTTTTTAGGTTATCTCTCTACATTTGCTGTGGAAAAATAATATGAGCCAACAGTTCTTTCCTTCCAAGACTGATGTTACTTCTTGACTTCTGCAATGTTGTTGGTTTCTAGTCTTTGCTGGATATAATAGCAGGGTAGAAAACAAGGTCATGATAACTCTGGACCTGGGTCTCAAATGTGATCTTTATACTTCTTGGAACACTGCCACTTAAAGGAGAGCATACTGAAATTCCTGTGGTTAATGGAGGAAGATACTTGACTCAATTAATATAATGCTTATGTAGCCATTGACCTTTATAACATGAATAATATAAGCTCAAATAACTAAACTGAGCCAAATTCACCTGCCAAATGTCAAAATTCATTTTCACTATTACAGTGAATATTTGTTATTTATTTGATTATTTCATTTAAGATAGTTTGGATAGAAAATTTTCAAATTATTATTATTTATGATCTATCTCTTCCTTGTTTATGAGATGCTTAAATTATTCCAATATAAAATGCATTTTTCCTTGTGTCTAATAAAATGAAATTTAATATTATACATTGGTTCTGCCTCTATTTTTTCTTTTCCTACTAAAATGTCTTATATTAACAGCTTTGGAAATGATGAGCCTTCATATTATAGTTATTAACTTGAGGTTTGATATTTGCTAATAGGTCTGAAGTAGATAAAACACAAAATTAAGTTCCTTGTTTCACTGCATATCCAAAAGCTCTGTTTATTGGGCTAATAGCATTTTATTTACAAGATTAGATGAAAATGTTTCTTATTTTTAGTGCATTTGCAACACAATTTATTTTATTAAATATCATTAGTTAATGTGATGCTTTTTAAAGGGATTTTCTGTGAACCTCGCTTCTATTTAGTTTCCTTCTTAATATTTTCAAATAGTCTGCTGCTTTTAATTTGTGTGTCTGACAACCTATTAGCCTGGAATTTTATTACAGGGTTCATTTTAATCTTTTGAGTAGTCCTGTGATTTAGGTTTATTTTCGTTTCGATAACTGAAGCACCGGACTGAGCTCCCAAGGTCCCAATGGGGAGCAGAAGGAGGGAGAACATGAGCAAGGAAGTCAGGACCACAAGGGGTGCACCCACCCACGGAGACAGTGGGGCTGATCTATTGGGAGCTCACCAAGGCCAGCTGGACTGTGACTCATATAAAGATTTTTAAAACACCAGTGTGCGTACTAAACACAGATTTCAAAAGCCTTCCTAGAACCAGGAGCAGCTGTTTAACCATTGGCCCCTACAGTTTTAACATTCAGAGTTTTCCACATCTACAAAAAGCTGAGTATAAGCATAAAGTTGCCCATGTGACTTAAAGAGAGGGCAGTAAAAGGCAAATGTTACTGACGTCAGCACCTGCCTTTGATTTGGTTTTAATTTCAGTCCCTCATCAGGAGATTGTTGAGACGGAGTAGAAACGAACCCTTGCCAGCAGATGGCGCTCTTCTACAAGAGCCACCATTACCTGGCNTTTTTTCAATAAAAAAATTATATTACAAAAAATAAATAAAATAAAAAATATGGGAGAATGAATAGTATATAATGACAGTTTTTTGCTTTTTCTATAAGGTAAGAAGTGCAATTTTTAAGGAAGTGTATCTGGTCACAGTCTTTCTTGTATGACATGATATGATGGAAGGTATCATATTGAGTAGGGGGTAATAGAGCAATATACAAAAGAGATGGAAGAACTCCTACTTTATAAGGGGACTGCTCCACTATTAAATGATAATTGCATTCATGAAAGCATAGACTTTATTCCATAAGTACATCTCAAAATTCATAGATGGCAAGAATTCGATGGTGAAGAATAAGACTCCAACACACGTACTTTGACACATTCAAACCATAGCTCTTCGGCTAACTATCTATGTGACTATGTTTCTATTCATTCTAGCAATTAAAATACCAGTAGAAAAACATAAAACATGTAAGAAACAATTTGTTCTCTCAAGTAATCTATCGTTTTAGCAATAGACCAATATGGAATAAAATTGTAATAGTATAGAATAATAATATACATGATGTTTTAATGCAGGGGAACATTAATGATTAATGTGGAGTTTTTTTAAAAGAGATCTATTGACATACTTCAGGTATAAGATGATACAGTTAATCATGACAAAATTGTTGGAATGACTTTTGCAAGTTATGATGATATTTGATTATATACATAGTAATAACAACTTATAAAAACATATTGAAGACAGACTACAGACTAGAATAGGCAATATTCAACATAAACTTCAGTTTGCTTATTTTCCAGTCAGGTTACAGTCACAGAGAGAGGACTCTGTACCATGCAGTCTCCCAAGGACTGAATACTTCTATTCTGTTTTTACAGTATTTTCTAGATTGCCATTGCCATCATCTGTTCGACTACAGATGAGTTGCTTCGTGTCTCCATACTAGCTGAACTAAATGTATAAAAATAGTTCTCTGGGCATTAAGAACTACACATGTGCTGCACATATTGCTATAATTAGAGCAGGTTTGCAATCACTTCTGCTCAGCACTAATGTTTAGAAAATGTTACCCGGGCAACAGTCAGGTCCAAAGAAGGCTGAGAAACAGCCTCTAACTTACCAGCTAGAATTTTTGAAAGACAGTGGTTTTAAGAGACAGTTCTCAGTCTCTCAGTGAGCCGAGCATGCATTAATTTTCTTTTATTATTTGGGCAGTTGAGTGCAATGTGATGGCATTCTTCAGGCTGAAACATGTGAAAGGGTGGGAGTCTTTGATAAGACAATTGTGGGGAGGTGGAAGGGTTTAAGATGATCAGTGATAGTCCCAATTTATTTAATACACAAAAGATGTGTGACTTATGAGTTAAGATACCCAGAAAAATATTAATATTGAGGTAAAATTTTTAAAAAAATCTATGGCTAGATTTTAGACATTTCTAAGGTACATTTTTCAGTGAGTGTTACATTTAAAGGTACCTGTAAAAAGAATCTATTTCCAATAAAAAAAGAAAACTTTCCTATATAAGTTTATATAAACAATGTATTGTGGTTGCTTAAATTGAAAAATTTGAGACTTCACAAATACACTCATCTTTACTCTGGAAGGTTTGTCCAATAAATAGATCACCCTTAAAGAAATTTCTAGGAAATTACATTTTGAGTAGTCTAGCTCTCACTCCTAGAAGGTCACTGCCCTCTCTGAGAATCTATCCTGAACTTCTTATCAACACTGGAGACATTTCTTTTTCCACTAATTGCTTTCACTTTACATTGTATTGTTTTAAATCCTGATTTCTACCCCAAATTAACAGCAAATTTTGAATTTTCAGCCTTACCTTATGCTCTCTTCCTCTTTATATGGAATGACACCTAATTACCTGACAGTAGATCCTCTGAAGAGCAGCAGACATGCTTTAGAACTAGGAGAACATCTGATATCATATATAGAGTCATCTGTCTGTTTGGATTTCCAGTTCTCTGGTTGCAATGGTGTGATGCCAATAATATACTTGAAAAGAGATGTTTATAAACAAGCAAAGGCAAATATCTGATAAGCATTTATGTACTTCCCACTTTAGCTTTAAATTGTCATTGGAAATTCCCCATTGTCTTCTCCAAGGGCCACATGTGGGGACTGAGATGAGTTTTAGTGTAGCTCTTGTGGAACTAATAGATGACATTATTGGTGAGGTATGGAGTTTAAAATATTCCTTTCTAAATGAAAATCTTGCTATTAAGTAATAGAAACTAGACAAGTCTTTCATGATCTTTGTTATATTTTCTTACAACATCCTCAATGAAAACCTAACAATTAAGATGATGGCAGGAAGATGTGAGACTTGAATTGGGCAGAAAATTCTCAACTCTCCTCATATATTGGCTTGTTATCTCCATCAGTATTCAGTATTTAAGGAAAATGGAACAAAACTTGCCTTTTAAACTAGCAGAGGAATGATGCATTGACATCTCAGGGAACTCTATGACTTTTTCAGTGACGGTACCAAGTTCTCCTTATCCCTCTAGGTACATAAAACAATATTAAAGAAATAAACGTTGCCTAGCTCATCTCAGCATCATCCTAATACCTGGTTTCACTTTTTTTTTGTCACTTACTTTTCTGTTTTGTGACAAAATACCATGACCTGAAGTAACCTAGGGAAGAAAAATTTTATGAATACAGTCCATCCTGGTGGTGAAGTCATGACAATAGGCAGAGAAGACATGGCAGCAAGAAGAGGAATGTGGCTGCTTACAACTTGCATTTGCATACAGATAGTTGAGAGACTGTCCATGACTAGTGTTAAGTATGAAAGGTCAGAGCCAAGTGCTAAAGGTCACCAACTGATGAGCAGACAATGTTGCAAGGAAGGAGGCTGCTTGTTTCTCCCGGCCACCCAGAATCAGAATAACCACATAGAAACAATATTATTTAAACCACTGCTTGGCCCAATAGCTCTAGCTTCTTATTGGCTCTTATATTAATTTAACCCATCTCCATTAATCTTTGCATCACCATGAGGTCATGGCCTACCAGCAAAGTTTCAGCACATTTATCCCCAGCGGATCCATGGATGTGGGATTTCCCTCTGTATTCTTGAATACCATTAATGAATAAAGAAACTGCTTTGGCTTGTTGATAAGGCAGGACTTAGGTAGGTGGGGAAAACTAAATGACATGCTTGGAGAAAGGAGACAGAGTCAGAAAGGAGCCCAGGATCCTCCGCCAGAGACAGACATGCTGAAATTTGCCACTGACATATGGCAATACACAGATTAATGGAGATAGGTTAAATTAATATGTATGATGATGTGGGAGTGTCATATATCAATCTGTTGATTTCATTGGTTAAGTTATAATAAACCAGCTGCTTGGCCTCATGGCTTGGGACATAGATGGGAGGAGAAAACAGAATAGGATGCTGGGCGGAAGAGGAAGTGAGGTCAGACTCTGCTCTGCTCCTGGACAGACCCGACAGCTCTGCTTTCTGGAGCAGAGACGCCATGCTTAGCTCACCCGGAATGGACGGAGGCTAGAATCTTCCCGGTAAGCGCACCTTGGGGTGCTTACACACATAATTAGAAATGGGCTAGTCCAGGTGCGAGAATTAGCCTGTAAGGGCTAGAGTTCATGGGCCAAGCAGTTCTTAAATGAATACAGTTTGTGTGTTGTTATTTCTGGCATGAGCTAGCCAAGCGGCCGGGGTGTTGGGGACGCAGCCCCGCCGCTGCTTCTTATTTCAACAGTATGAGCTAGCCAATAAGAAGCTAGAGCTAATGGGTCAAGCAGTGATTTAATTAATACAGTGTGTGATTATTTTGGGGCTAAGCGGCCAGGACAAACAAGTGGCCTCCACTAACAACTCAATGTGTTATATTCAGCACCCACTCAGTCTTCAGAAGGAATGAAATTCAGGTATAGAATACCACAAGGAGGAGCATCATCAGAAATACAGGTAAGGGTTCCAAAGGATATATTTGAAACTCTTCATATATAGCTATGCACATTTCGGCATAATATTTGGATTTTTTGTCTTTTTAAAAGGATATTTAATAACAAATGAGATTAAATAAAAGCTCTCAATGTATTTTTATTTAATTTTGTTTTGATAACATTATTATGAATTTTTAATTTTATAAAATTATTATAAGTGGAACTTGAAAATATAACACACCAAATTTAACCATATTCAGTCTATCCAGTTCAGTGAACTTTTATACAATTAGTATAGGTATTCTGTAGGGAACCTATGAAGAGTCACATTAACTATTATACATCAAATACTGAAATTATCTTATGTACTTATCCATCACCAAAACAAAAAAAAAACATGGCAGAATTATAACTAGGAAAATATTTAGCCTTATATCCTTTCACGCCTTCTTTCTATTCCCCACATCCAGCCCTTCCCTATCCCCTTATATTTGGCCTTTCTTATTTTTTCCATGTTAATTCTATAAAAATGCATAGTTAGCAAATAAGTGGTACATGATACTATAATAGAAATAGTATTTTTCAAGAAACTATGAAGACAGATACAATTTCATCAACTTGGATACAGGATCTGAAAAGTTGCTTCAGGGACAAAGAGAGACTTGTCAGAAATGATTTTGGCACACCTTTTGCAGCACTGACATTGGTAAGTAGACTTAACATGGCAGGGGCAGACCTAGGTCCCTGAATGGCGTCTTGGGATCAAGATGATGGTAGGGTCTGATAAGTAGCAAGAGAAAGCAACATGCTTATACAAAGGAAGAACCTTTGTTTAGGTCTAAGAAAACTATCCTATGTTTTCATTTATTCTCAGGAAAATGGTTTAAGACAACGAAACCAAATCTTTCTTAATAATTATGTTATCATCATCATCACTAATAACAATAAAAGTGGGATTTTCTAACAACAATGCATGGCTATTATTAAGGAAAGAAAATACCAGTATATATTTATGTACATAAATAAGAAATATTTGAACTGACTACTAAATGGGTAATATGATGTAGTAGACCATGCCAAACTTTTCTATGTTGTAATATTTTAGTGGAAACATGTTGGTACATTGTTAAAATTGAATGTCATTGTAGGAACATAAAATTAAAAACCTGTATCATACTATTTAACCTGTAAATATACATAAATATATATTTCAATAGAAGGTAATCTTTTCTATATCAGCTCATCTTTAAGGATTGTCTGTAAAAATTTCTTTCATGATAATATATGTATGTATGTGTGTACATGACTGGGCATATTGACTTATATGTAATGACATAAAACTGTTTTCATATGCATTACATGTTAATTAGGGTAAGCATTGTTAAGTAGAGTGAATGTCTTCAGAATTTCTTGTGCACAGAAAAGCCATAACTATTATTAACTGTTGCAAAAGAATATCATCCTAAGAATATTGATTAGTTTATTAGTCAGTACTAAGATGGAACAAATGAATCACTCGAGGTCATAGCCTTGGATAGAACAATTCAGGCCATGTACATCACCCAGGAAAGCCGATACACTTGCTCTGTGACCAGCCCCATTTAAAATATTTTAAACCATTATTCTCGGCAAGGAAATGTGAGGGCATCCAAGGAACAAAGACATTCAGTTCTCAGTGATCTGTATTGCATGAAGGTTCTCAGGTGAAGAAAGAAAAGTCTGTGCCCAAATTGCTAACATCACCAGAAAATGTCACTTTTAATTGGATAGGAATTATGCAGTCAGGTGTGACAAGAAGGAACTGGATATTGTGAGGTAATAATGTGACAGAAATGCAGCCTCGTGCTCCTAATCCCCCCAGAGTGTTATCTCGTGATTACCAAACACCCTACTTAGATATGCCTTATTAGTTTCTCCTTTGGATATCTTCATTCTCAGGAAAACCATACTTCTGTGTGCTCGAATGTGATGGTGTTAGCAATTTCAAGTGTAAGCAGCTGCTTCAGCTGAGCTAGTAGTTCGCAAAAATTAATCTACCCTTCACATTAATCTGTGAGCCAATCAAAATGTTTCTTTAATCCAAGCAGTTTTAAAATGCCGTCTAAGTCACTCTGGGCACAGGTGCCTTGGGCTGCTTAAAGGAAAAGTAACAAGAAAAATGTCACCTGAAGATTGTTAAGTATTTTTGGCTGGGACTGGCTGTTATCACCTAGCAACTAGAAAAGACACTGAGTGAATCTAACAAATAGCATCTCACCCATACTCTCACTACATACAGATCAAGTAATTAGGAGGGAATAAGTATGTTTGCTGATGCCAAGAAGGAAGATAATGATATGACACGGGAATTTTCAGAAGGCCTAGCATGGCTTGAGATAACAGCTTGGGGAGACCAGTGTCATTAGGGTGGTGAGGAGCCGACTAGCATACACAAAACCCGGATGGCTTCGAGGTTAGAGTCTGCGCTTCACCCGTGCATTTACAGAAAGTGAAAAATTATTGCTTAGATGAGAGACTGAACGCAGGTTAATAACCAGCCCTCCAGACATAATTATTGTTATTTTTGGTAGCGAGCAGAGCAATAGGCATAATGTTCGACCAGGGAGTAGCTGAGTTATGTACATTACTTATATATCTTATTTTTATAGCATTATTCCAGATGTCAGTGGGTGCAAGTATGTATTTTAAGGCTAATGTGAATGTTCAACAATAGTGGTCTATGAAGAAAGGTAATTGTCCAGGATCCTCCGACCCCAACCTCCAGCATAATTCTAAATGGGAAATACTGAGTTCATTGCCAAAAATAAAGATTGATTCTTCCATGCTTCTAGTCACAAGTGTACAATGGGTAACACACTAGCATACTAAACTCTAAAATTCTTTTTGTTAATAATTGTTTTCATTCATTTTACATACCATCCACAGTTTCCTCTCCCTCCTCTTTTCCTGTTCCCTCTCCCCACTTTCCTTCTAGCCATCCCCATCCACTTCTCTGTCTCCCGTGGGAATCAACAAAGCATGACATATCAAGAAGAGACAGGACCAAGCATCAAGGTTGGGCTAGGCATTTCAGCATAGAGAATGGGTTCCCATATGCCAACTCAAGCGCCAGGGACAGGTCCTGAACCCACTGTTCAGAGCCTCACAAGCAGAGCTAGATACACAACTGTACATACATGTTAAATTCTTGTCACATACACAAATTCTAAATTCTTTAAACTGGAAAAATATGTAAGAAAATATTGAGAATTTCTTAAACAGTAAGCAGTGTAGAAATGGCTTTTTAGGGAAAGGAACTTAGTTCCACCCCTGTAATATCCAAATGTGTCTATTGAAACTGAGAGTTGAATGCTAATAAACTGGCAGCTGAGGGAAAGAAGCAAGAGAGTTGACCAAGGAAATTTGTGTTTGTGCCATGTGGTTTCTTACTAAGGATGCTGGCTCAAGCTCTGGTAGGCGTCTAAGTCTAAAGCTTTAGCGCAGGTCCCTTGTATGTGTATTGGGAGACACTGAAGTGCTTAGTGCACAGTCAGAATGCAGAAAGCTGACTGGAACTTTAGACATGTATCTGAGGTTTCTGAAGTACTGACTCTTAGAAGACAAAGAAGACCCTCTGGTACTTGATTCAAATCAAGCTGAGCCACAGTAGAACTCACCACCCTAACCTAGCTGTCCAAATAAATAACACGGAGCACTTTTCTAAAGCTGAGGTTATGAGTCCTAATTGTGGCACAGCATACACTAACAAGTTACTTGATATCTTTAATTAAAAAGGAGGAAAATTTAGTGAAACCTGATATCATGATGTTTGAGACTTCTCAAACAGATATGTTTTGATCAAGCAGATGATTAGAAATAAGTCAGAAGTGAATAAATATACAGGAGAGTTTAATGAAATAATTTCTATTTTTAATGTAAAATTAAGAATAAAACTTCAAGTGGTTAGTGACATGGGTCACATCTAGACTCTAATCTTTATCACAGTAACTACTTTATGTCCTTAACTTGTATTATAGATATTATCAATGATGCGTGTATGTATGTGTGAGGATGATTTATTTCTCTGTTTACTTTTCAATTTATTTTAAGTTACCTTAGAAATCTGACTTCATTCTCATTTTGCTTCTCTTTCTTTCTCTCTGTGTTGTGCTGTGTGTGTCTGTTGTGTGTGTTATGTTCTACTAAAGTGAGTGTGGAGGAACATGCAACCAGGTGTGAGGGAATCAGACAGGAAGTTTGCTGTCTTGCCACCTCCTCCCTGTGTTATTGCTTCAAAACAAGGGTCTGTCACTGAACCAAAAATCACCATTTTTTTATTGGCCAGACGCTTCTTTAATATTCATTATTCACCTGCTCATATACATTTTTGTTATTCAACCAAATGCCCAGCTATTTCTATGAGTGTTGAGAATGTGAAGTCAGGTACTCACTTATGCTCACTCGGAGGCTATTCCCCACTGAGTAGCCTCCCCAAACCTTTCTTCTGTAAAAAAGAAATAATCATTAGAAACAAAAAAAAGCATGGGAAACACACAAAAACCCCCAAACCATTGCAAACCCAAAATTAGAAACCAAATAAAATCAAGTGTTTGTCGGTGTGTGGATTGATATCTGAGTCTTTGATTCGGTTCCTTTGGTCCTCCTATCAATTTTTTTATGCCAATACCAGACTGTTTTCAGCACTGTACTTCTGTATTAGAGTTTAAAGTCAGGGTTGTGATGTCTCCAGAAGTTTCTTTACTGTACAGGATTGTTTGGCTATCCTGTTTTTTTTTTTTTTTTTTTTTTTTTTTTTTTTTTTTTTTTTTTTTTTTTTGCTTTTCCATATGAAGTTGAGTGTTGTTGTTTTGAGGACTGAGAAGAATTTTTTTTGAGCATTGCTTTGAATCTGTTGATTGCTTTTGGTAAGATTGCCATTTTTACTATGTTAATTCTACCTACCCAAGAGCTTGGGAGATATTTCCATTTCTGGTGTCTTCTGAAGTTTCTTTCTTCAAAGATTTAAAGTTCTTATCATACAGGTCTTCCACTTGTTTAGTTAGAGTTACTCCAAGATATTTTATGTTATTTGCAGCTGTTTTGGAAGGTGATGTTCCACAATTTTATCCTTTCCCTCTCTTTCTCTTTCTCTCATCTGTATCATCTTTCTTTCTTTCCCCCCTTCCCTTCCTCTCTAATTCCAAATCTATATAACATGCATTTTTATTGTGTTGATGTTAGTAGTTGATGTGCCTATGATTATCATGGAAAGTCACATAGTAATGAATATAAAAAATTCACATTGAGGAAGAAAATTCATGAAGAGACAAATATGAAATAACCACAGTGCCTAATGGTACAATACTACATTCCTAGCTAACTCCAAGTGTGTGATAAGAAGATTATGAGTTCAAGGCTGGCTGGAAAAATTCATCAAGGTCTTGTTTCAAAAATAATAAGAAGAATTGAAACGAATGCTCAGTGGTAGACTGTATAGTGAATGTGAGTCCCCAGTTTCAAACTTCAGTACCACTATTAATTCATATTTCATAAAAGTATAAAAACAATTATATTTAAGCATGGAAGACTTAAAGGTTTAGGATATAATGTTCTTGTACTACCTGTGGAGCCTCTAGTAAGTTATATAACTTCTCTATAGTTTTTATGTCTAACATAAATATAATATTAATAAATATCTCAATATTTGGCTTGTAGAGTATATGAAAGAATTTTTGACATATAATTAGCATCAAAAATCTTTGTTGATAATATCATTGTGAATCATCCAAAGACGGAGATGCTTTAGGTGAAGAGCAAAATATATTAGAATTTCAAGCGTGGTTTTAACCTGCTACACTTGGTAAGAAAAATTTTAGGAAAAGAGCAAACTTCAAATCATTCTTCCAATCATAGAACCTCTTCGGAAAGGTTAATGGAAAGTGTCAGGTTTACAGGATATTGGATTCCCATAGGAGGCATGCTTCTAGCTCTACCTGTGATGAATTTTTCAGCTCTTGGGCATGTTTGTGAGGAATTATGGTGATTAGGCCCATTGAAGTGAAGTAGTAAAAATCATGTTAAAAGCTGTCAGCCTCATTCCCTGACTTCGAGTTCTGGGCTGTATGAAGCAGTGAGCAGCTCACTAGGCACAAGCTTCCAGTGCTCCGTGCCTCTTTCTCTATGACAATGGGTTCAGTGTGACCAACTGCCCAAACTCCCACCATAGGGACTCCACTGAAATGACGAACTGTGGGCCAGATGAATCCTTTCTCACTTAAGCTACTTTTGTATGGACATTTTATCCAAGCTACATAAACAAAACAAACCAAAACTATGAATATGGGTTACCAAATACTTTTACTTCTTTTTTTTTTCGTGAAAGGTATACTTTTACTTTTTAAAACAGTGATGACGCAGGCTAATGAAGATAAATCACATTTGAACAGTATTATGTCTGAACTAGGATGGCATCAGTTTATGCTCATTCAATTATTTTCTCATCTTTTCATTAAAATCAATAACGCAGCTACTTACAGCTTTGTATATAAACTTTTCTTAGAAATATCCAGCAAGTTGCATAGCTTTCTTTGGAGAAATGCATCAATATATTTTTCTACTTACTATTATAACTTATGTTTCCTTTTTTATTTTTTGAGGAGGATAGCCAACAATTTTATGTAGAATCAATAGTTTAAAAAGTAACATTGCAACATTTATTGATCTACAAGTATATCAGATAAAATAATAGCATGACATAATCTGGAACATTGTTGATTTAAAAGGAGATTGTATTCTATATCACCTCTGTCATGATGGGAGATGTGTTATACTTGTAGAATTTATATTAGTGTGATTTTCAGAACTATAATATGCCAAGCAAAAGCATCAAGTAAAAGACTCCATTTGGGTTTCTTTAATAACCTATTGCAATCATATAAAATTTTTTCAGTACCCACAGAAACAGTCAACATAATATAATCATGTGACTGGGATGGTTTTAGAATACCACAGGCTAATTTTGATTATTTATTTTGCAGAATTCTTATGACAAAGGTATTCCTGTGTGACTCTTAATCTCTCAGAACACAGCCTAGCATTTTACTCATATTTAAGATGAAATTATTTTCAGTTTTGTGTAAGACAGTTTAAAGGCAATAGAAAGTCACCATAGTAATCAGATATTTCAGCAAAGTTTTTGTCAGTCACTTGAATCTAAACTACATAAGAAAATATTCCTTTGGATTCTATAAACATGCAGTGGGCTGAAGATGCACGAGTGAAAGCAGCATTATCATGTGGTAATACAAAGAAGCTGAAAGTGTACAGGTCCACGTTGATATTTTCCTTGGCCTTACTATTTACTTGAAACAAATTCGTCCCTCCCCTCTGAATGTATGTGTGTGTGTGCGTTAGTGCAGAGCTGTGTGTCTGTGGGTGTGTGTATGTGTGGTTCCTTAAGGGAGTATTTTACCTGTCACCTGATTGGTAATCCTTTGGTCATACTAGGCAAAAGCTATATCCAAGTAACCTATGTTTTCATACCTGTTCCGAATGTGTATCTGAAACTAATTACCCAACATCTATAGTCATGGCTTCATATACTTCACCAAATTTAGCAACAAAACTGAATGATACCAATATCCAGGATTATTTTATTCTAACAAGCTTTCATTCTTTTGCAGAGGGGTAGACTATGTTCTGTCATATTTTTGTGACTTTTAGAAATATGTGAATCAAAATTCTCTTCATTTTTGAATAGCACTTTAGAGAAATCGATGAAAGGATTCAATGGAATGTTTAGAATATAGAAGAGAACCAAAAACTGTTTGTAAACTGTTTCTGACAGAGGTTTAAAAAAAGAAAAAGAAAAATCAGAGGGAGCAAATACATTTCAACCTTTCTCCTCACTGACACGGGAGTCTCTGGGACCACAACAGCCAGTAGAGTAAAGATCAGAGGGAGGAAACAAGGCAGTTTGGGTCAACATGACTCATTCGCTGAGGTTGGTTCAAACTTTGGTCATCTGACTCTGAGTCGTATTCTTTGGGCACCTTTAATCACAGTACAGATTAATGAACATGTTCCTGGTTATAATTAGCTCAATCCTATGTGCGAGATCAAGCTTAAGACACACTACATCTATGTCCCACTTTGAAAGTACTTGGTTTCTCAAACTGGCTAGGTTACTATTTCTGCTCTCTCCTACTTTCTGCCCCTCCCGCACCCTACCCCGACTTCCGCATTTAGACATTCAACTCTCCCATCCCTGCTTATGATTTGTTTTCTTCCTTTATCTTTTCTTTTCTTTTTCTCTTTTTGGTTTTTCGAGACAGGGTTTCTCGATAGCTTTGGAGCCTGTCCTGGAATTTACTCTTGTAGCCCAGGCTGGCCTCGATCTCACAGAGATCCTCCTGCCTTTGCCTCTCGAGTTCTGGGATTCAAGGCATGTGCCACCACCGCCCGGCTGTTTGCTTTATGACTGTAAATAATTCTTCCTTGTATGTTACTGATTGTGACCAAACCTTGACTGAGGTAAATGGGTACATTTTTCCATTTCTTCTCCTAGTTCTGTGGCTACACCCAAGTTCCAGAGAAACACAGTTTTCTGTCTCACTCTATGAGTCCTCAATCATATATTTACAAATGTAATCACCCTATGACTGCCAGCTTTTGGACTTCTAGGTAGGTCAGTTACATGTTTATATCATCTTCTTTCTCACTATCACCTGAATTCACACAATAGAGCATCTGTCCTCTCCATCTTTCTCACAATCATTGAGATATGGGAATTTGGATAATAAATACACCTGTCACACTCTGTGGTCAAGAATATCTGCTACCTTTTTTTTGTTGGTATCACACTTGCTGTTGTTTGTTCTGAATTTCACGACAAGATTCATTAAATTACCCTCAGAGTTTTTTGTTTAGTATGCCACAAGTAATAACTTCATCTGCTGTAAATCAAGTGTCCTACATTCTAGGGGCTGTCTGCTGATTTTATTCACTGTAGGAGAAGGATTGGATGCTAAAAATGCCAAGAAATTGGCAATGTGCCAGCATGTCAGGTTCGTAAAGTGGGATCTAGGGTCAACATTTAATCGGAATACAAGGGGTATGTTGATATAATTGTATCATTATAATGCTGCCAAAACAATTTGAAGGAAGAATGTAAGTAGTTTTGAGTTTTTGAGTGTCAAGCCACATTCATGATTCATCCACAATCAGATGAAGTCAGGTGTTCCTAAAACACATGACATATGTATCATGGATGGAGATACAGCTACAAGTCTTTCTACCAAACAAAGAAAATATGACTTCAAGCAGATGTAAGAATGGGGATATGGATTTATCTATCAAAGATGATGGAGGGTGTTTTAGAGGCAATTCTTTTGCAATGCTAGCTTCTGTTGTGACTGTTATCAGCCTATAGTCACGCATGCTAAGTGCTGTAAAGTCAGTGTGGAAATCCATGAAAAAGTCTCTATTATTTCCACCTCACTCTCCTACTCTTTCTTCTTGCTTAGGTAGTTTCTCTTATCAATCTGATATATTTAAGAATCTTCATTTTAAATTATTACACCTATGTTTTGAGAATTAACCATCAAATGTCATTGTATTGTGCTCCGAAGTAGCTAGGACCTAGCTGACAACCCACATCTTTCAGAAATCCAGTTGAAAAGCTGAGGGAACCTCCTCTCCTAAATGCCGCAAATGTAAGCAGACTATTAGTCTGTATTAATCTTGTCTATGCTATGACGATTATACAAGAATCTGTAGAGCCAATCTGAAAAGGAAATTCTGTAAGTAGTTTGAAATCTTCTTGAGTTCAAAATCATAAAATTTATTTCTCGTGCATATTCTATCTTCTCATGGACTGTGACAAACTTAAAAGATTGTCTTTAAAAAAAAAGTCA
Organism: Alexandromys fortis; assembly: GCF_014885135.2. NCBI lineage: Eukaryota > Metazoa > Chordata > Mammalia > Rodentia > Cricetidae > Alexandromys > Alexandromys fortis. The sequence continues at coordinate 14,613,483 of NW_026067949.1, forward strand.
CTTCTTCACCATTTAAGGTAGAAAAATCTGAATTTGACATGGCAGAATAGAGTTTCCCAAACAAGAAAAAAGGGTGACTAAGTCCGGAACAATCCCCTCTCCCTAACAGCTAATGATGATATGAGCTTTGGTTCTCTCATAGACATGACTGACTCTATTAAAGGATATTACAAGTAGTGGTTGACAATAACAATTTATTATCTCATTATTTCAAGTTATGTCAAATAGGTTAAGCATGCATATGGCAAAATTTACTGCCCATGAGATTAGTTAACAAGCGAATTGCTATATATCTTTTTCATGCCAGTTCCCTATTAGACCCTACAGTGACCTGGCTCTGGTCCCTGGCTCCCAGCTCCATATGCTTCTGCACTGCTCGCCATGTTAACTGCCATTATCTTCCATACTGCTATCTCATTCTCGTCTTTCCAAGCCTTATGAGCTAAAAACGCCACTGGCTAATGGTCATAATACTCCCCAGGCTTCTTCTTGATAGATCTACGTGGGAACACTCTAGAGAACTCAGGCTGGGAATACTCCTTGTTTGCTACCTTACCCTGGTGTAGCATCATTCACAGGCAATTGATTTTTAAAAACCCTTCATTTTGTGTTTCTCCTAAATTTCTCAGTCAGGATGAAGGGAAATGAATACTCTATGATGTGTGAAAATCACTACTTAGCAGACCATAGGAAAAGCCACAGGAAATGGCACTTTTAATTCTCTCTCATCTTGCGGGACCAGTGTCCTTCAAGAGCAGTTCAGGAGCTCCTTGTGCTGTGAAACCTCCAGTGGCATCAGCCCAAGGCAATTCCTTTAATTTTCACTGTGATAGGGGATAACTTGCCTCCCATAATAGGATACATAATAGAAGCTGAAGGATCAGGGGAACTTCACAGGCATGCGTGCATTGTTTTGTACAGTATGTGTGTTGTGTCCTATTGATTTCTACATAAAAGTACAATGTCTAGAAAGAAAAGAAGCAGTGAACAAATCCTCTCCAAAGACAATAAATCCATCAACAGAACTGCATTTGATAAAAGACATTTCTCTTCCATCCTGGGCCTCTCTACTCTATACAACCTGCTGATAAAAATAATGCAATTTGGTGTTATTCTTTTTTTCAGATTTATGCATTAGTATGCAGTGTTTGTACTCATTTATTTTAACAACTTTACCTGACAGGAATTAGTATATTTCCTGTTCGCACATATAGGACCTAGGATTTTAAAAATGCCCAGTGTCATGCTAATACAGTGCATGCAGCATTTAAGTTCCCATATTTCCAATCCCAGAGGCTACACCCTTGAATGTAACACTAGACTGAACTATAAGCAAAAATAAGCTGTACCACGAATCAGCTTCCGTGTCTCTAAAATTACATGAAATGATTCCTTCCTGCTGCGCCTTCATTTCTCACACGTGTTTAATGTCTCAGCTGGTTTTCCATAATCTCATGTGTCCACATCACTCTTTATATGTCAGATTTTCAACTGTTGGATACCTGAGTATTGTTCAGATTTTTTTCTAGGTATTTGTATGAAATTATGTGATTAGTTTTTAAATGGTTAGATTGAAAGAACAAATAACAGACTTATCTCCCAATGCAGGTGAGCCTCAGATAATCATATCAAAGTTTAAATAGACAAAAAGAACATCACTTGCTGTTGTTGTTCTTAATAACCACACAGAGACTGATTCTTTCTTATAAATGCCCAGCCTTATTTTGGCCTGTTCTAGCCAGCTTTTCTTAAATTATCCCACATCCCTTTTGCCTTTTACCTTTCCATATACTGTTCTTTACTTCTTACTTTGTGACTTGCTGTATAGCTTGGTGGCTGGCCACTAGAATCCTCCTCTGTCTCCTTCTCTTGCTCCTGGATCTTCTTTTTTTTTTTTTCCTATTGATTCCCTCTGCTTGGCAGCCCTGCCTATTGCTCTCATGCCTAGATATTGATTGTTCCGCTCCTTATTAGATCAATCTGGTGCCTTTGGCTGGCAAATTAACACAACTTCACAGAATTTAAAAAAAAACACACACATTACACACCTTTGCATCAATAAACAAATGTTCCAAAGCATAAACAAATGTAACACATCTTCAACCAATATTCCACAGTACCCGTCTTGCATCACTGTGTGAACTGATTTTTTAGAAGTTTCTGTTACTGTGGAGAGTTGAAAAGATGCAGATCATGAGAGAATATTGGAAGTAGCGAATACTGGGAAAGAGAACTGGAATTGGGGGCTGCGCCGGGATGAACAAGAAACTTAGTGCAATGGGAACTTCCTGGATCTATGAGGGTACCCTAGCTAAGACTCCTAGCAATGTGTTGTAAAGAGCCTTAACCAACTATCTCTTGGAGCCAGCCCAAACTTCCCTTGGAGAGACTGGGATCCCAACCTAGCCATATGTTTGACCTACAATTTGTCCTGCCTACAAGGTATGTGGGATTAAAGGTGGTACAGAAATTATGTGAGTCAATCAATCACTGGTCCAACTTGAGACCTATACCATGAGGGGAAACCCACCCATGACACTGCCTGGAGGACCAGAAAACAGGCTGGACATCCAGAAGTCTGAGGATAGAACCAAACAGGACTGGCAAAAAAGTAGTCAATGAAATTATTGTTAATAATATTCTTTTTTACTCATATTGTTACATAGCCCATTTGCCATCCAGGCTTCATCTAGCATTACAAGGAAATAGATACAGAGATCCACAGCCAAATGTTAAGTAGACCTCAGGAATGCTTTGAAGGGAGTGGGGAGAAGGACTGTGAGAGTTAAAGGGGCAAGGAAATCAAAAGAAAACCACAGAATCAAGTGATCTGGGCCCACAGAGACTGAGCCTCCAGTGAGAGAGGTTGCATGAGACTGACCAAGGCTCTCTACACTTACGTTACTGTTGTGTGCCTTGGTCTTCTTTTGGAACTCCTAACAGTGGGAGCAGGGGATTGTCTCTGACACAGTCACCTGTTTTGGGGACCCTTTTCTCCTACTGGCTGCTTTGCCCAACCTCAGTAGGAGAGGAGGTATCTAGTCTTACTGCAGTGTGATTTACTATGACTGGCTGATATACACAGGATGCTTGCTGTTTTCTGAAGAGAAAGGAGGATAGAATTGGGGAGCTGGGGAAGAGCAGAGGTTGGGGAGAAGGGCTAAGAGGAAAGGTTGCAGGGAATGGAAACTGAATAGGCTGGACAAATAGTTAAAAAATAAAGAAATAAAGAAAAAGTGAAAATTGTTTTGCTCTGTCTTTAGTTTTCTTAATAGCTATTCATCACCTTTCTCTGTATCTGACCTAAAATTCATTTTGACATCAGATAAAATATGTGGACATGCATTGTCAGCAGGCCACTTGTGTCTCCTCACCAAAGCTGAGACTGTCATCATGTAGCCCTGGAAATTATAGCAGAGTATGGGAGACTCATCTGCCTAATTCCTGTTCCTCCACCATTATATTCGGTTAATTCTTTTGACTTTTTATTTTAAATCCAAAATGAAGCTCACTGAGCTGAAATCTATGAGTGAACTACAGTGTATTCCCTGGAGTCATGAGGCAGAAAGGATTCTCACATTTCAGCCTCTATGTACTGACTGCAATCCTTGGCTCTTGGATTTTTTTTTAAACATTAAAACTGATGATTAAGCCAGTTGGTGATCAAATCCTTTTCAGGGTACTTAAGTCTGACACTGCATCCTATCCCTTCTGCTTCTGTTTTAGGGTCTTTTTTTTATGATGAACTCCTCCCCATTTTAAGGTTAACAGATTAGCAACCTTAAAATCCTGAAGAACAGAAAGCAACATCTTCTACAGGTTAAGCAGATCAAAATCCAGGCACGCGGAAGGACTTCTTACCAACGGCAATCATGAATAAAAACACAAATAATTTCAGATTTACCTCACCCTACCTCTTGGTCTGTGGATTTTGGATTTCACAATCAAATAGACTTTCCCTTACTCACACAGGTCTGGCCATACTAAGATTTACTGGAGTTTGAGCCAACTATACCTTTTCCATCTTTCACTTAACTCTATTTCATGGAAGTATCCTTCCTCAAATTGTACTCTAGACTGCCTCCTTCTGTCCACACTGTTTCTTGAGGGTCTTTTCTGACAAATAGGAAGTATGATATTCTAACATATATGAGTCGTTCACTTCAGAGAGCTCAAAAGCAGCTGTAGAAACCATGGCGATTAACTTTTGGTGTAGGAGTTCCTTCTGTTTATGTGTTGCTTTCATTGTTTGAATAAAGAAACTGCCTTAGCCTTTTGATAAGGCAGAACTTAGGTAGGTGGGGAAGACAGAACTGAATTCTGGGAGGAAGAAATCCATGTGAGAGAACCACCATGGAGCTGCCAGAATCAGACATGCTGAATCTTTCCCGGTAGCCACGACCTCGTGGTAATATACAGATTAACAGAAATGGATTAAATCAAGATGTGAGAGTAGCCAATAAGAGGATAGAGATAATGGGACAGGCAATGTTTAAATGAATACAGTTACTGTGTTATTATTTTGGGGCTTAAGCTACCCTGGCAGCCAGAACAAAGGGCCAGCATTCCCTGTAACAAATTTTCTAGTCTAGTTCTTTTAAACCTGCCAGAAAGTTATATGTGAATTGGAATCTTCTCTGTTTCCTACTGTTAACAGTTTTTATCTCAAGAGTTTGTAACTGGGTCTTGCTTGTAAATTCCAGGCATTAATTTGATTAGGAAGCGATTGACTAGTCTTATGAATGGGTTGCAAATGACTGACAAGGTTTATTGGGCACTCGGTTTTCTTTCCTTCCAGCATGGAAAAGCCATGTTTCTATCTATTATCTTTCTTCATGATGAGAAGAGTTATTTCTAAAGGAAGACACCATCAATTTGTTGCTTCCCCTGGTGTACTATTCATTCCTAGGAGGATATTTTTAGCTCCCAAGGAATGTGCCTTTCTTCTACAGTTCCTCAGTGTATTTCCTCTCTGATGAACTGGGAAACAATACGGGATTGATGAAAGAATCACAATAATTTAGGAAACCAGAATATATCATGGGAAGGTCATTCTGTACCTTTAAGTGCAATTACAGAGTAATCTTCTTCTATTGATACTCATGAGCATGGGAAAAAATCCAATTTATCTAGTTAGCAATGAATTTAGTGCTTTGTCATGGAATCATTGTTCCAGACACTTCCAAGGCAAACTACTGCCTCAATTCTAACAGGAGAAAATTTTGCAAGTTTGATCAAATCCCTTCAAGATCTATTCTGAATAAATTTTAAAATGTTGTATAGCTATTGCTCTTCTAATTCATGACTGGGCCTTCAAGTTAGAGAAGTTTCCTATTTCTACACAAATTCCTGGCAAACTCATCATGATATATATATATATATATATATACCTTTTGCACAATCAGAATATGAGTAAACTATTTTCAATCGCTACTCAACTCCATGCCTTGTGTGGTTTAGGATGTCAGTGTGAACTGAGACCATATGTTTTTTTGTGAAGCTTTGTATACTTAGCAAATAGCAAGCATTTCTACTCAACTAATATTCATGTAGTTGATAGATGCGTATACTACTTAGGGACTGTGAGACTTCAGAATAGTGATCATTTTTGTATTTGCTTGTTTTAAGGAGACACAACACTTGAGTTGATGAGTAACCACCTCCTTAACACCAGACTTTGAAGAAAGCAGTGAATTTGAAGATTTTGTGTTATTAAAAACAAATATCTTCATTCTGTTTGTCACAAGTCAAGCACGGTCTCAATGACTCCCTTTACGTTTACATTTAACATAAGAATAGATTTCTATATTTCATTATATTGGAGCACATAGGATGTCAAAAAAGACACCTACAAACTTACATATAGGACTTATTTTTCATTAATCTCAATTTTACTGGGGCAGATTCCATTACATGGAAAGTTCTCTGTAAAATTGGAAGTCCAGGCAATTCTCTTCTATACACTTGAGTGTAGTCTATATGATATTTATATAGTTCTACTGTTTGAAGAGCTCAAATCACTTGATAAATATCATCCCATTGATCCTATCCACTTTCCTGAGTGGTAAATGGCAAGATTGGTGTCATCCACTAGGCCTGAGACTACATTCTGAGAGCTAAAATGCAAAAGCATTTGAAAGAGCGGCAAGAGGGACAAAAAAACACTGTAAGAGAGTTAGCCACAGGATATTCAGGGTTTTCAAAAGTCATCATTACCCTCTTAAGCTCTAATTCTTAAAAAACTAAGATCCTTTTATATTACTTGCTTTATTAGTTTTAAATTAACCTTGATTGTGAGTAATTTCTTTGCTTATAAATCTGTAAAGTACAGTATTGTTCTTTGGCATATTCATTGATTCTGAAATGCTTGTGTTCCTGCCCTAAATTTTTAGCTTCAATTAAAAACCGCAGAAGTGTGACTTCAGAGAATTTGAGGCATCATTGCTCCAACTCCTTTATTATTGCAAACAAAAGCAAGACTACAGAAACCATTAGACTCTCCCCTTAGTCTCATGGGTTAATAAAGGAAGAAAAGGTGGAGTGGGAATTTCCAGTGACTAATTTGTATTGCTCTACAATAATGCCAAACCCTGAAGGGATTATACTGACAGGCCATTGGTAATAATACTGTAGATTGAAGATATCTGTGATTATCCTCAGTGATATATGAGCTTTGTTGTTACATTCTATTGTGTTTTTCTATATTTTTATTACCTAGTACACATTAGAATGAATTAGTAAATAAATGACACATGGTTCTTACGACAATAGAAATGCTGAGGGACAATGGTCTTGCACCCTATAAAGATTTGTCACTTGTATTGGTTTAATAAAATGTTGATTGCCCAGTAGCTAAGCAGGAAGTATTGGCAGAGTGACCAGAAGAGGAGAATTCTAGGAAGAGGAAAGGCCACATGGCTAGCACAGACAAGAATTAATTTGGGTTAATTTAGACATAAGAGTTAGGTAAAAAGAAACCTGATTTAATATTCCAATAATGTAGGCCCCTGTGTGTTTCTTTAAGACTTTCTGTGGGGCTGGGAAGGACACAAACTTCTGTCAACATACAAAAATAGAAATGGCAATGTCTCTGATTAGATCTGACATCTTTAAACATGCATTATAGTGCCTTGGTCCAGGTTAGCCAGAACTATTTCATGACATAAAGCATTTTGCTGAAATGTTGTATATTGTCTCTATAGGTCTGCCTGTTTCAACCAGTAATAGCTTGTACTATGGACTTATGAACTAAGGGAATACTTAGGACACTTGAGGAAGACAAATAGACTTCAACTGCTATATTAGATTTTAAAATTCTAGACATAGACACATTATAGAACATATTTATACTGTCTTTGAAAAATACAAAACAAATAAAAAACATGTAGCAGTTAGCATGTTTGTAGCAACCACTGATATAACTTTGAACGGATTCCTTCCTTACAGTCAATTACTCTAGCATCATTTGCAAATGCCATTGAAATTTAATGCAAAGCTCTCCCTTGTGACTGACATGAACATTACAAGATTTTTGATGCTGTTTAAGACCCAATGCAAAGATACATGAAGCTTCAACAGTAATACACTTCACATAAACCAACTCTGCCTGTCATGTCTCTCATCTCTTCCTTTTCCATTGTACAACAGCTAGAATGAAAACCTTGCAGTCAGGACTCCAGTAACGCCAATGTTTTTTAACTCCATGGATATATCATTTTCTTTTATATTTAAGTACTGTAAAAACTGCTTTCCTCGAAGACTTTAATGCTCTGTTCTCCTTAAAAATTGAACAAAGCCCAAATGGATTAAACTGGCTTCATTTATGAATTTAGTACATTCTATGGCACAATTTGATCAATTTCTATTTTTTTTTCTAAAACTATTTTCACTTCTGCTCTAAGTCTAATGTCTTTCTTCTCAGAGAATCTGGTTAGCGTCGACTTTCTTTGACAGTATCACTTTCTAACTCCACTTTCTTTGAGCATTTGGTTCTAGGTTCTGGATGATTTTCTTTTTACAGTTCATTTCTTATACTTCAAACCTTCAGGCACCTTGGGTGATATAATGAAGAATCTACTCTTCAGATCCATCATGTTTCATTTTTTAAAGGTTTATTTATTTATTATGTATATGGTGTTCTGTCTGTATCCCAGAAGAGGGCACTAGATCTCATTATTGATGGTTGTGAGCCACCAGGTGGTTGCTGAAAATTGAACTATGGGTTTCTAGAAGAACAGTCTGTACTTTTAACCTCCGGGCCATTTTGCCAACCCTCTATTGTATTTTTAAATTCTGGTCCTTTTGTATTTTAAGCATGCCAGCAGGTGCTCAATCACTTAATCTACCCTAATCTCAATATAATCTTCAATTCCAAACTCTACCCTGTAATTGTCAGCACACTGAGTTACTCGATGCTTAAAATTTCAATGAAACTATCTCAATAACTGAACATACTTTCACTTCACTGACTCCTCATTTACAATGGTTTATTTTACATTTTAAGTTATTATTGTAGACAAGTCATCTCTTACTATTTTATGTTAAACTTTTGAGTTGTCTCACTCTCTTCATCTTTATCACGTAGAGTAGGCAACATTTCATTATTTAACTCTTTCACATGATGACACTGTTTTTCTGTCTTTTTATCTATATGTCTTTATTTAGTTTAGAATGAGGGAGAATCTCCTTTAGAAGTCCTGAAACTTGTGAGCTCAGAAGTTCATAATCTTTACATATATATTATTGATGCTCACTTCAATCAGATGGTAACAATCTGTGATGCTCTACTTAGTTTATATGCTGCTTAACTTTAACTGTAAATTAGGCACAATCTAGATTCACCTGAAAAGAGAATCTTAATGAGGAATTATGTAGAAAATGTTGACCAAAGGAGGTGCTGCCTTGATGTCAGCTGAAGTAGGCAGGCCCAGAACAAGCCAGTCTTGAACTATATAAGAGTAAAGAAAGCTAGCAATTAAGCAGGCAGAGAGCATCATTCATACTTGACTATGGATGCAAAATGGCTTAGTACTTAGTTACTCTGTTGATTTTCTTTTCTTGGTATACTGTATCTAGCATCATTAGCCTAATAAACTTTTTCTCTCCAAAGTTGGTTTTTTGTCAGAATGTTTTATCATGGCAACAGAAATAAAAGCAGGATGATTACCAACACTATTTTATTATTCTTTTCATTCCTATTCAGCTATTTTAAATTGTTTCAATGGGCTCAATTTCAGGAAGATGAGCTATTATTTTATATTTCTGCTCTTATTTCCTTTGTAAGACAATTTTTTCACACAATGGTTAAATAACATCTCAACTTGAAATATACCATTCCCATAATTAACAATTTTGTATTTCTCTTAGTAAAGAATTATATGTGTATATTCCTGTTATGTTAAAAGACCACATGTCATTGGAATAACTTTGACACATTTTTCTCCTGACATGAAGTGACACTTCATTTGATTTTTGTGTAACATTTAGTATCACTTTCCATATAAATGCATTCACACTTCTGGTTTTCCTCCTAAAATTACCGTTGTCCATCATTTCCACCACTCACAGATTACTAGTTGGAATGCTACTTACAGTAATATCTGAGGATAATTTTCCATCTATTCAAGCACTATGATATAGTGGAGCATTTATCTACCTCTGACATCTTAATACTTTCACCATTCATAATTCTTAATTTTTATTTTTGTTTAATAATGAAAAGTAATAAAAATAATAAAAACTAATAAAATATTTTTTTTTAGAAAAGAACATCAGGTATCAGGTAAACATATAATTCTATATCTAAACTTTACACTTGACATCAGGAAACTCATAAAAGTTTAAGAACATTTGCTCATTCAAGAATCATTTAAGTGAGAAATAGCACATTATTAATAAAGTCCTGAAGCTACTCAGTAAACTCCTCCAAACACTGATTTCTTCCCATAAAGCTCTTTGATGAGGGATTCCATTCTGTATGTGACTACCATTGGTTAACTAAGAAACTGTCTTGAGCCTGTGACAGGTTAGAGTAGAGCTCGGAGGGGAAAACTAAACTGAATGCTGTAAGAAAGGAGGTGGGGCCAGGAAGAAGCCAAGATAGATATGCTGAAACCTTGCCGGTAGGCCATGAGTCTCATGGTAAAATATAAAATAATGGAGATGAGTTAATTCTAGATGTAAGAGATAGCTAGGAATATACATAAGTAATTGGCCAAGCAGTGATTTACTTAATACAGTTTTTGTGTGGTTATTTCAGAAATCTGGGCAGCCAGGAAATGAATAAGTGGCCTCCTTACTACAGGCCACTTATTATTTTTTAATTAAAATATTTCCCCACTTCTCCCAAATCATCCTATCTCTCTGCTCACACCCAAATTCACAAACATTTCTTTACAATTATTATTATTTCACAGAAGGAGATACATATTCATGTACATGAATAAATATACAAAATAAATCTGAGTTCATTTAGTGTTACTTATATGCATATGTTTTTAGAGCTGCTCGTTTATTGTTGAATAACTATTTATGGGCCTTATCTCTGAAGAAGACTAACTGTCTTGCTCTTAGAGCCCTTCATTTAGGAGGAAGGCCCATGAGATTTCCCCAATCCACTTTGGCATGGCAACTGTTGTTCTCATAACAAGTGGTTGTTCAGGTCTTTTTAGGTTGCCATATTGTTGAGATTTCATGAGTATATCTTTCCTGTCATAGTTCAGTAACACAATCACACAGTCTTCTTGACCCTCTGTCTCTTACAATTTTTCTATCTCATCTTTGGAATGTTCCTTGATTATTAAGTTCAGGATTTGTGTTAGAGATGTTGCATTATTGTAGATATTTCAATTCATGCTGGGTATTTCATGGTCAGTTCTCTGCATTTTGATCAGTTGTGGCTTTATGCAATTTCTTCTGTCTGTTACATGAAGAATCTTCTTAGGGAGGATGAGAGGTACAATCATCTGTGAGTGAAAGGGTAAGTTATTAGAGTTTAGTTAAGAATTATGCTGGTTTAAGAAAAGTGGTGGTAGTGGTTCCTCCTTTAAGACATGCAAATTTATTAAGTAGTATGTTTGGTTTAGAGTATGAGGCATATGTTTCCTTCTTATTAAGTAAGCCTTAATTAATTAGGCAGCTATTGTTTACTGACAGGAGTAAGTGCCACTATTATTCCAATGGGATATTTTACTATGCTAGCATTTTTTAGTTCATTAGCATCACATCTTGGTATGACTTACCTTCACCTTTAGATGGAACATAAGACAATAGCAAAGACCTATATTGCTTTGGGAGTTTCTTGGACTTTCCAGACAAACAAAATGAATACTGATTACTTTAAAACTAATAAATAATTACTATTTACTTTTTTTTTTGTTTTTTTTGAGACAGGGTTTCTCTGTGACTTTGGAGCCTGTCCTGGAACTAGCTCTGTAGACCAGGCTGGTCTCGAACTCACAGAGATCCGCCTGCCTCTGCCTCCCGAGTACTGGGATTAAAGGCGTGCACCACCACTGCCTGGCCTATTTACTTTTTTCTAATCAGCCACCTTACACCTTGTTAGGGTTTTAAGACATAGACAATGATATATAAAAACTGTACCAGGAAGTCTGTTTACTACATAAACTCATATGGACACACATAATTCCATACTTCTATTCTATGTGCCTATTTGTTGTTGCTCTACATGCAAAGGAAAATATATACAGAGTTTTCAAAGACTGGATGAAAAGATAATATAATAGAATATGTAGGAATATGTAATATTTTTTACTTTTCCTTTTGCTTTTCTTTTTAGTAATATTTTTAATACAATCTTTTCTCATTTTAGATAGATATCACCGCTCCTGTTCCCTCCCCTCCTCCTGCTTCTTCAACCTTTCCTCAACCCACCTCCCCATCCTCTCCTCAAAAAGGGTAAGGCTTCCCATGTGAAGTCAACAAAGTCTGACACTTCAAGGCAAGACCAAGACATCCTTGCTATATCTAGAATGAGCAAGGTATCCCTCCAAAAAGAATGTGCTCCTAGATGCCAGTTCAAGCAGTAGGGATAAATCCTGGTCCCACTGTCAGTCACCCGATGAACTGTCCAAGCCTCACATCTGTCCTTTACTTTCAGTGGGCCTAAACTGGTCCTATGCAGGTTTGCCTGCTATTGCTCCAAAGTCAGTGAGCTCTCACTAGCTCAGGTCAGCTATTTCTATGGGAATCACCATCATAGTATTCACCCTTTGCTCATATTATAATTTCCCCCTTCTTGGGCTTGTCTCAGGTAGTTTGGCCCAGTGCTTTGTTGTAGATCTTGTGTCTGCTTCCATTAGTTGCTGGTTGAAGTTTTATGAAGACACTTAAGGCAGTCATCAAGAAGCCCAATTTAGGCGTCCAGTCCACTGTTACTTAGTCGTAACTGGGGTCATCCTTGAAGATCTTGAGAATTTCCATAGTGTTATGTTTCTCAATAGCCCTTTAATGACTCCCTCAATTAAGATAGGCCTTTGCTTTTTCTCCCTAACTATGCTTTCTACTTCTTGAGCATCACATTCCCTCATATTCTCCTCCTCCTTCCCCTTCTTCCCTCTCTCCCCTTACATCCTCCCTTCTCCTGCCCTCTAATTTTCTCAGGAGTTTTTTTTTTTTTCTGTTTCCCTTTCCCAGGAGGTTACCTGTATGTCTCTCTTAGGGTTCTCCTTGTTACTTAGCTTTTCTGTGATCAAAGACTACAAGCTAGTTATCCTTTGCTTTACATCTATTATCCACTTGTGAGTGAGAACATTCCATTTTATGTCTATTGGGTCAGAGATACATCACTCAGGATTTTTTTTTGCTAGTTCCCTCCATTTGCTTGTAAATTTCAAGATTTCACTCGTTTTTTTTTCCCCTGCTGGGTAGTACTCCATTGTGTAAATATACCACATTTCCTTTATCTATTCTTCCATTGAGGGGAATCTAGGTTGTTTCCAGGTTTTGGTTATTATGAGTAATGCTGTTATAAACACAGTTGAGCAAATGTCCTTGTGGCATGAGTGTGCATCTTATGGGTATATGCCCAAGAGTAGTTTTGCAGGGTCCTGAAGTAGATTGACTCCCAGTTTTCTGAGAAACCACCATCCTGATTTCCAAAGTGGCTGTACAAGTTTGCACTCCCACCAGCAATGGAAGGGTATTCCTCTTACTCCCCATCCTCTCCAGCATTAGCTATTGCTGGTATTTTTTTTTTTTTGTCTTAGACATTCTGACCAGTGTAAGGTGATATCTCAGAGTCATTTTGATCTGCTTTTTCCTCATGGCAAAGGATGTTGAGCAATGCCTTATGTATCTTTTGGTTTTTGCATTTGTTCTTTTCAGAATTCTCTGTTGAGATCTGTACCCTATATTTGATTGGATTATTTGGTAATTTGATGTGTAGTTTCTTGAACTCTTTATATATTTTGGAGATTAGTCCTCTGGTCTGACATGGGCTAGGGAAGATCTTTTCCCATTTAGTAGGCTGCCATTATGTCTTAGTGATTGTTTACTTGGCCTTACAGAAGCTTCTCAATTTCAGGCTATCCTATTTATTAACTTTTGCCCTCAGGGCCTGTGCTACTGGTGTTATATTCAGGAAGTTGTCTCCTATGCCCCTGCACTTTCTCTTCAATGAGGTTCATTTTGGCTGGATTTATGGTGAGGTCTTTGATCCATTTGTGTTGGCAGAGATTTCCATCCTGCCCTCTCTCACAACCATTCAGTGCCAAAGAAACACACAGAGGTCTGCATTAATTATAAACTTGTTGGCCTATTAGCTCAGGCATTCTTATCACCTAATTCTTACATCTTACATTAACCCATAATGCTGTCTGTTTTAGCCAAGTAGCTTGGTATCTTTTATCAGTGAATCATTCTCATCTTGCATCCTCTGTGCCTGGGTGATGAATGCACACTGAGCCTTTCCTCTTTCCAGGATTCTCTTGTTCTGGTTGCTCCATCTATACTTCCTGCCTGGCTACTGACCAATCAGTGTTTTATTAAACCAATACAAGTGACAAATCTTTGCAGGGTACAAGACCATTTTCCCACAGCACTTTGGGACTTAAGTTTTTTGCATGGGAATAGATACACAGTAATAAATGAGATGTCTCCAAAAAAAAAAATCTCTCCTTTCAGGGCTCAATGAACACTGTGGAAAAGCATTTGTAAAGCTTTTCACATGTATGTCATTGCTCCCAGTTTAGTGTTTTTTAAGAGATTCAAGAGTGTGTGAATGAATGAATCTCTGGTTCTTGAGCATTCTCTTGGACTATTTTCTTTCTGTTTCTGTTTCTTTTGTCTGAATCCCATGTGATAGATGATTGAATCTCTTCACTATCTTCTATCAAGTAGAGTGAACATAGCACAAAACAGTTAGGCTAAGGTGAAGGTCAAATGAAAGAATTACACATTATGATATTTTATGCATGGAATAAAATTCTTTTATTTTTATTTTTAATTTATTTATTTATTAAAGATTTCTGTCTTACTTTTCTATAAAAGATATTCGAATCAAATGGGCCTTAAAAACAAGCAGGTGTGGCTATCCTAATATCTAACAAATTAGACTTCACACTAAAGAAAATCAAGTGAGATTGAGAAGGACACTTCATCGTCATCACAAGAAAAAATCCATCAAGACAAAGTCTCAATTCTAAACATCTATGCCCCAAATAAAAGGGCACCCACAAATGTAAAAGAAACATTACTAAAGCTTAAATCACACATCATATCTTACACACAATAGTAAGAAAATTCAACACCCCATTCTCACCAATGCAGAGGTCTATCAGACAGAATCTTAACAGAGAAATAGAAATATTAACAGGCGTCATGACTCAAATGAACTTAATAGGCTTCTATAGAGTATTTCACCCACACACAATAGAATATGCCTCATTTCATCACCTCATGGAACCTTCTCTAAAATTGACCACATGCATTATCACAAAGTAAATCTCAACAGATCCAAAAAAAATTGAATAAACCCATGTATCTTATCAAGTCACCATAGATTAGAGTTAGAATTCAACAACACAAACTGCAAAAAGTCTACAAACTCATAAAAATCGAACAGTCCTCAACTAAATCATCCCTGAGTCAATGAAGAAAGAAAGAAATTAAAGAGTCTGAGAATTTAATGGAAATGAATGCTCAACATACCCAAACTTATGGGACACTTTGAAAGCACTAAGTTCCTACAAAAAGAACAGGGAGAAATTACACACAAGTGACTTAACAGCACATCTGAAAGCTCTAGAACAAAAAGAAGTGAATTCATCCAGGAGGTATGGACACCCTGTAATAATCAAGTTGAAGGCTGAAATCAATAGAAACAAAGAAATCAAATTAATCAATAAGACAAAGAGTTGGTTCTTTAAGAAAATCTGCAAGGTAGACAAACCCTTATCGAAATTAACCAAAGGCAGAGATAGAATATACAAACTAACAAAATCAGAAATGAAAAGGGGGACATAACAACAGACCTTTTTTGTTTTGGGGTTTTTTTTGCCATAAATTTTAAGATATTTCAGAAAACTCGTGGTTATGCTTATACGAAGCCTGGGGAGCATTTTTGAAGCTGACATAAATAATACTGATATTTGTTGCTCAATTAACACTTCTGGTGTGGCCAACACCAGGCTTGCTGCCAATATAAAACAGTTTTTTTCCTAAGTAAAAATATCTTTGACAAAATTAAAATTGACAGGCAATGAACCACTAGATGGGCAAATTTCTTGACTACTATGCCCCAATTTGTTAATGAAGGTATATATCATACTCCAGTTGATGCAATATTTTTGAAGCTAGGAATAGTGCCAATTTTCATAGTTGATGTCTAGATCTATAATTTAGTCAGTAATGAGATGATACATGGTAGAGATGGCAAGATAGTGGTAAGCCCAGTGCCCATGTCTAGAAATTATTCACATTGATTCTTCACTATATTTTTAATCTCCTCAGCTCCCTAAATACATAGTATCCTGGAGAGAAAGAAGACTAAAAATGCTGGTGTTAGAAATTATTAAGGGACTTTTGATTTATGAGTTTCAGGATTGCTCATAGTTACTGTGGTGATCTACTTTGGATGGGATACAGTAACATTACAGGTCAATGTGTTCTCTCTGGAATACTTTTGACCATTAAAATGCTAAACCCAATAGAAGGAATAATGTTTAGGTCTGAGAGAAAAACAATGACCATCTTTTCAGGTTTGATTTTTTTCATTTAGCATTTATCAGTTAAAAAGAAGGAGTTATTATGGCATTTAAAATGCACATAATGTAATTTGCTCATCTTTAACCCTCTATCACTATCCTACTTTTTTTTTTACCTTCAAGCCCTCTTACCTTAATATACTACTATTTTATTCTATTGCTTTGTTTTCTATTCTATTTTTATTCCAGTCTACCCTATTGTTATTCTACTATCTTTGTTGTTTGATATATATATCACAACATATATATATATATATATGCACATATATATGTTTGTTTATTAAGTCTGCTGTGTGCATTTAATATTTCTGGTGAATTTTTGTCAAAATCCCTACAAGAACATGCATGGATATTACAATGGCTTGCAGGTGCACCCCCCCCAGACATAAGTACCCTGGGTTAGGGACTGTTCTATACTAAGTCTGTCACAATTACATTAATAGATACATAGGTAATATATAATATTAAAAAGAGGAACATTGAAAGGATGATGCATTTATTCCATTCTCCAATTAACATAACATTTCACAAACATTATACCACAAAGATGAAAAGACGATATAAGGAAAGAACATTATCTACTCCCAGTTCCACTCCATATGAAACCCCGAACAACATAAAATCTAAAACTAGTAAATTCAAGAAAAAGTGACTAACACTGACTAAATAAGCACTTTTAATTATGTACAGTAATAGTTCAATGGTAGGTAATTCTATAAAGAGCTCATGAACTCAGTAACATCAACCACAATTACTTCACATTTTTACTTTTTTAATGAATAATTTTTTGAGATCTTTTCTAATTTTATGAACTTATCATAGTCCCACTCTTCCCTTCCCTCCACCACCCCACTTTCCTCCAACCCCTTTTATTCCTCAGAAAGGGAAAGTCTTCCCATGAGGGGTCAACAAAGTCTGACACATTAATTTGAGGCAGAACTAAGGCCCTCCTCTCTATATTTAGGCTGAGCAAGGTATCCTTCCAACAGGAATGGACTTCAAAAACCCAGTTCAAGCAAAAGAGTTAAATCCTGGTCCCACTGACGGTGGCCCCACAGCCTGCCCAACCATACATGTGTCACCCACATCCAGAGGGCGTAGTTTGGTCTTACGCAGGCTCCCCTGCTTTCAGTCCAGAGTCAGTGAGTTCCCACTAGTTCAAGTCAGCTGTGTCTATGGGTATTATATATTATCTTATATTATTCCTCAAATTACCACTCCTCCCTCTCTAGGACTGGTGTGTGAAAGTGCTTAGCTATGGATCTCTGCATCTGCTTCCATCAATGGCTGGATGAAAATTCTATGATGACAATTAAGGTTATCATCAGTCTGATTACAAGGGAGGTCCAGTTCAGGCACCTTCCCCACTGTTGCTTAGGGTCTTAGCTGGCTGGGGTTATCCTTGTGGATTCCTGGGTAATTTCTTGATATCAGGGTTATCTCCAAAATATATAAAGGACTAAAGAAACTAGACACTAAAATACCAAATAATCCAATTACAAAACGGGGTTCAGATCTAAACAGAATTCTCAACAGATTTCCTCACATTGTAATCCAGAAAATCATGTTGATTCTTCTTAGAATCCTTATACCCTGAATACCAATAAATAACTCTATTGCATCTAAGAATGATAGCTTTCTTCCAAGGCACCCATCTTAGCACCTACATGTCTATCAAAAACACTGTAAATGGTAGTTTTCTCTTTATCTTTATATATTATAATTATCATAGTAGTTATTAGTTTGATATGATTTTCACCAATCTGTACATTTGATAACATAATACAGTTTTTTTTTTCAAAAGCAATGACTCGAGAATCCTCATCATTATTTTTGACATTAGGAATTTAATGAGTATGAACGAAAATGTTCTTATATATGAAGGAAGTGTCATGATTAAGAGAAGCTATGCAGTACATGCAAATCAAATTAACAAAAAACTCTAGACATGCTAAAACTGGGCATGTGACAGAGTTCATACTTAGGACAAAGATAGTGCAACATATATTCTAAAGAGACAAACATAACTAGAAACACTAAAGGGATTCATCGGGTCATATTTTAAAATTTATATATTTATATGTATATATAAAAATAATAAATATTAGGAGACCAGAAATTTGAGATAAAATATTAAAATGCGAGGACTTGAAAGAAGGAGAAAGAGAAGGAAATTATATAAATACAGAAAAATTGTGAACTTCAATTTAAATTATTAAATTTACTTAAAGTCATTTACTTTTACCTCAAAGGGTATAAGTGTACCACTGATACTATTTTTTTTAAAAAATTCACCTTTTGTATTCTAGGAATCTGATCATTGTATTCTATATCTGATCAATATAATGTTTGTGATCATTGTCCATAGCATTATGTCACCTTATTCTCTCTACAAAGATGCATTTATTGTCTGAATGACACTGGTAAATTTCAGTGAAAATTTTCATTAAATGTCCAAACTTTCAAACATGTTAAGTCTATTATTCATCAGCGTGAAATTGATCAAGCTTTTCATATGACATTACTGGACATGGAAGCTAAACACTTGAAGTTACTTCTTATAGACAGGAAGAGTCAACATGAGCTTAGATGGCTGAAAAATGGCAAAATAAATTTTGTCTAAGTCAGAAAAGAGCACTGATCACAAAAGTAATCTGTAGAACAGAAAAGTTTGGAAGATTACTACTTCCCCCCTTCAGTCTCTCAGTCTCTATTCAGGTATTAGAAATGAGCCTTCATAATATCTTGTAAATATTCCAGGAGTTAGCAGACAAGTGACATTTATCAAAGAACCTGGCACAGTGCAGCCTATCATCATTCTTAGCCATCACTCATTAGCTCATTATCCACGACATTTGACACTGGAGTATAAAGACCTTGGCATCATATAGTTTCTTTTTGATCTCAGTTTCAACTTGTATGAATAATAATTCCTGCTTGCCTTTTTTCCTGTGCCATGGGTTATTTTGCAAAGCAAATACAAAGTAGATGCTGGAAGCACTCAGGTGTAGTTAAAAAGAATTTGGCTTTAGAACAAGATAAGACTAGTCTCAAATCCTTTTACTGGATTATTTCCCAGGGAGCATCTTCAATGGCATTGTTAAAATGCAAATCTGATTTTAATCCTATTGTTTCCTAAAAAAATTTAAATCTTTTTCTTATATCTTCAGAATATAATCAATAATCTCACTTTTGTCTGTAAAGCCTGCGTGAACTATCCTCTTCTTTGCTTCTATTCCATGCTGGTTCTCCATTACTCCAAATCTTTCCCTTTAAAGAAAGCTCTTATATTAAGGTTTATATTTCTCTATTTATATTTTGTATCAATGTAGTTTATTTCTTAAACTTTTTATATTTAGGAGTTCTTCTCAATTATTATGCTCTCACTTATATGCCCTTCACCTCTGGAGTTGTGCTTAATCCTTTTTGTTTTTCATGATAACTATTTTTTTATAGAACATCATAGAATGTACTTAAAATTTTTTGAGCAAATATTTGTGTCTGTTCATTTCTGCTCATTCCTTAATTACAATAATATTTCTTGGGCTTCGTAGCTGTTGTCCTACACTTTAGTAAATCATACACTATCAATAAATATACTGACAGTATTTACAGTATATTTTCAACCCTAATATTTTTGCTGGACAAGACAGATACTAAAGCTATAAGAATTTATTTATATTAGAGAAATGTGTATATCACTGAAGGAACTAACTAAATCTACTACAATTAATAATTGCATAGGTAATTGTATAATGTATAATATACATAAATATACTCAGTTACTATTTTGAGGTAGATAAAGCCATATAAGGTGAATATTAGCACATGCATGAAGAGTTTCTCACAAAACCAATTTAAAATGCACTTTGTTGGGGTGGTTAATTCAGAGACAATAGTGCCCTAAACTAGCATTTTTCCAAAGGAATTGTGAAAGTTGGAATGAATGCATCCTGGGGAAGAGTTTATAGTTTTAGAATCTATCTACAAGTTCATGGCAATTGGGATATACTATAACAACATGTCATAACTGAAATTTCTTGTGGAAGTCTCTTTGATAGAATCAGGAATGGTTAGAGCTTTGTAGTCATTTTTGGTCTCAGTTTTGCTGAATTAACTGGTGGCAGCATTATCAAAGATCAGGGGATATTAGCCACCAGCGTCTGTAAATCCAGCTCTCTGAGAAGCTATTTCAGAATTCTCTGTGGATAAATGCACAGTTTTATTTAAGGCATCTGAACTGTCTTTAGTTCGTCCCCCTTCTCTCTAATACTAATTGTCATCAGTATCATCAGTGTCACTAACTGAGACCACAACCACAATTCTATAGTCCTTCAGAGTAATAGTGCCTTAGTTTTTCCTTCTGGGGCTCAAACCAGTCCTCTTGATGTATGCATTGCAATGACCATTTGCAGGTAAAACTGGTTGACAAAACAATGTACTGTGTGACACATCATGATACACTGCAGTTTCCATGGCAAGACTTGATTTTTTTTATTTTAATTTTCTATTTTATTTTGGGGGGGAGGTTACAAAGATACAGGACAGATATAGGGGAATGGGAAATGAGTTTGGGGTGCATGATGTGAAATTCACAAAGAATCAATAAAAATATAGGATATGAATAAATAAATAATTGGAGACAGTGTGGAATTATGAAGGTGATCCTAATAAGCACTCCTGTAGCACAATTAATAAAAACCCAGGGACAGAAATTGGGGTTCAACATGAAGGTCAGAAAAGCAAAACATCCAGGCACTGGCTCTTACCTCTACCTTAGTCTGAAACGGTGATTCTGCCTCCTGGAATTCTCAGAATACAACTGTGTCTGAGAGCTATTCTCCCCTCCACATCTTATATTCCTCTACAGGGCTGGGAATAAAGATGTACTTCACTACTGCCTGGTTTCTATGGCAAACTAGTGTTGCTAATGGGATTAAAGGTGTCTGTCACCACACTTGGTCTGGAAGGCTGTCCAATGGGGATGTTTTACTCTCTGGCCTTCAGGCAAGCTTTATTTATTAAGCTACAAATGAAATATCACTACAGACTCCTGTTAATGGAAGATATGGAGGGTAAACTAATCATCTTTTATAGCCATAGAAGTCTTGCAGGGGTGGACCGGTGATGGAGGAGGGTCATATGTCTAGGGTTACTAAAGAAACTGCCTTGGCCTTTAATAGGACAGAAAATTAGGTAGGCAGAGTAGACAGAACAGAATGCTGGGAGAAAGAAGCCGAGTCAGTCAGTTGCCATGATTCTCCCACCCAACACAGACGCAAGTTAAGATCTTACCTGGTAAGCCACACCTTGTGGGGCTACCCAGATTAATAAATATAGGTTAAAGCAAGATGTAAAAGTTAGCCATTAAGAGGCTAAAACTAATGGGCCAGGCAGTGTTTAAAAGAATACAGTTTCCGTGTAATTATTTTGGGTAAAGCTAGCCGGGTGGCGGGAAGCAGCCCACTGCTTCATACTACAGACCGTTGTTGCATTTGGTCAAGTTGTTAGCTGAGAGGATATTGTGGAATCTCCAAATAACTTTTAGTGATGCTAGGACAAAGGATCTCTCACTAAAAACTGTGAGTGGGGTCCCATTGACTAGGGCAATAACTCACATAACTCACTGAATGTACAAATGTCAAGATGGGGAATGCATGGTGTTGTGGAATATTAATTGAAGATGTGTTATATTTGTTTATGCTTTGTAACATTCATTTAATGATGCAAAGATCTTTTATATTACTTTTGTTTAAATCTGTGAAGTTGGTTACTGTGCCTGTCTAAAACACTTGATTGGTCTAAGAAAGATCTGAATGGCAGGAAAGAGGAATATGTGTGGCTGGCAGGCAGAGAGAATAGAAAGAAGAACAGAAAGTTGGAGAAAAGAAGGAGAAGGAGAAGAGGATCCCAGGGCCCAGCCACCTCACTACACAACAAGTCACAGAGAAAGAAGTAAAGAAAGGTATAGAAAATATTTAAGAATAAACTAATGAGAGGCTAGTGCTAATGGACCAGGCAGTGCTTAAAGGAATAAAATTTCCATGTGGTTATTTCAGGTGTAAACTAGCCAGGTAGCAGGGAAGCAGCCTGCTACTCCTTTTACTACACACAGGGCCTACATGCATATATTTCAGGTCATCTTTATGTAAATTATGGCTGTTAGCTTGGGATTTCTGTGGCACTCCTAACTGTGGGAATTGTTTGTATCTGAGTCTTTTGCCTGTTCTTGGGACTCTTTTCCCCCTATTCAATTACCTTGTCCAACCTTGATATGAGAACTTGTCTTGTTGTATCTTTTGTTATGTTTTGTTGTTGTTTCCTGGAAACCTGCTCATTTCTGAAGGGAAATGGATGAGGGGTGTATCTGGGGAGGGAGGAGAGGGGAGTAAAACTAGGAGGAGTAGAGGGACGGAAAACTGTGTGAGAGAAGCATCTATTTCCAAATATAAATTAATAAATTGGAGAGCCACGGAGGAAGACATTTGCCACAGGAGCACACACACATGAACACACACACAGACACAGTTATCTTTAAGTTCAGTAGGAAAAGCACACATATTCAAAAGAATGAACAAGGCCAGAGTAAGTCCTGCCCAAGAAAGCAACAATGGAGAATTTGTGGACTGGTGATTACTGCTGTGCACTCTGCATACCCAGCACCATGGGGTTACATTTGCCATCCACTCTGCAGACACTGCACCACAAGGATACATGTGCTTTGTGTTTAATAAAACAGAAAAGTCTGTGCTCTGCTCCAAATGTCAAGTTTTTTTCAGAAAGCTGAAAAAATAAAATGAGGATCTTTATTTCAAAGTTTTATTAAATATCGCTCTAGATATTAATAATTTATCGTATTATTTTACTGACTTTTTTCCTTTCCTGATATGTGAGAGGACACAGTATTTATGACTTATGCTAGATTCATAAGGAAGGTACAGTCACTCATTTTGCTCCTACTGACCTGAATCACAGAGTGTAAAGTATTTTATCACACTCTATCACACAGGCTAGCAGTCTGCCAGCCTCTTGATTAAAATAAAAATCATCAGTATTCCTTTTTTCTGCATTAATATGGTTAAAATTTGGTTTTCTAAGTTAGACACCTTATGAACCATTAAATAAACCAATTGGCCCATTTAAACATAAGAAAATTGCTAAATTGAAAGGAGAAAAGTACCACTCTTTTATCAGTTTGTAATGAAGATACAAACAGCCAATACCTATAAAGTGTTGTCACCAATTGCAGAAATACTATTTAGCTATATGATTCTAAGTTTAATAGCGGTATTGCATTTCCTTAGTGCTGTTCAGTTTATGTCTTCTTAAAATAACTATTTGAAGTAAATATAATTCATTTCCACGCTTACAAGAAGAGTCTGAAGTTAAATAGTTTTTCCTGTTTGAGAAAGAAAAATGAAGAACTGACTTATGCATAAAAATCTTTCTACTTTACTATGAACTTGTTGTGCATGTGTGAATGTGCTCAGTGTGTGTGTATGTAACCTGATACATTGAATAAATCTTCAGCAAGTCTGTTCAAGGGAAAGAATGAAGGAGGGGAACAGATGAGTAATTATTTAAGTTCAACCAACACAAATTAAGTAGTATATATAACAGATAATTAACTACACAAAATAAAAAAAAATATAGTATGATATCATAGTCCATTATGGGAAACAATGATTTATACCATAGATAAGTGAGCACAAAATACACACACACACACACAGAGTGTGTATTTGCTTATTCATTTGCTCATTCTAAGATCTAGAATGCAGTACCTTAGACATACTTTGTCCCAAATTATACTAAAGTAATATTTTAAAGACTGGAAAGAGTTTATCCACATGAATCACCGTTCAACCATGAGAAAATATTGCAAAATAACAGTGGTGGGGAGAGCTGGGCACATTACACAGTCGTACACTATATGCTTTGTATGTAAAAGGTTCTGAGTTTGAGTCCCAGAAACACAGAGAGAGAGAGAGAGAGAGAGAGAGAGAGAGAGAGAGAGAGAGAGAGAACAAAATGGGCATAAAATTAATTAATTACTACTAAATAGTAACTTTCAAAACAGCATCAGATGAGAAATGTGAACAGCACAAGTTTTGAATATGGCAAGAGTGTGGAGTGGAGAACGGTTAAGGGTAGAAAAACAGGACTCCAAATATATAAAGAATGTTCATTGTTACACCAGTGAAATCTACAGAGAGAGAATTATTCCCATTTCCAATTATATTTCCATTATATATTTCCAATAAAGGACAAAAATTAAGTTTCGTGGTCATAAAGTGTATTTTAATTCATTGGCAGTGGTGAATCTACCTGGTTTTTCCTCTGGACCAGCATGTGGGGACTTAATGGAACAGTGCCGGCATCAGGATTCTGGCGCCATAGAAAACCATCCTGCTCTCATGAGTAGAATTAGGAGAAATGCTTATGGCATCGTCTGTAACTTTCAATCCTGAGGGTTTATGAGATCCCTGTTAGAGTCCTACTTTAAGAGAATCCATCTAATTAAGAATCCACTAATAATACTTGCTTTAGCTGTATCTTTAGCTTAATTGAAGGGAAACCGTTTACTTTTCAAGGACTTTTAAACGAGTGTCCCAGCTGAAACCTTGCAAAAACAGCTGTTATTGTGACACAGTCTGGGAAGAGATTGGGTATCTTTCAGCAGTCAAGAAAATGGAGCATGTAGGTGATGTAGAAATGGAGGTTTATGATGCTGCTGAAGGCAAATGTCATAGGATATTTTATCACAACACCTGAGACTAAGCAAATTTGGAAAAGAGAGACTCACTCACTTGGGATTTGGACACACTATAAGAGTCCTATTGGGATCACGATGTGAGTTTTGCATACTAAAGGGCTTCCCTGTTGCATTTGTTCTTTCTCAGTGTGCACTGAATGCATTGGGCTTTTGAGACAAGTCATTCCTTATCCAATGCTGTCCATTTTTAGAATTCTTCATATATAAAGGGAATATTGGCATTGTGATAGTCTCACTATTTTCAGGATTGTGTGACAGCTAAATCTGTACTTCCTTGTGATAAATAAATTAAGGTGCTGAAAAAAGAAAAACACTTTTCTTGAAACAACAAATCCTATTCCATTGTTGAATATTTAACATAGAGTAATGACACCAATATCAGTGCTAAATGTTCTAACTTGACTAAAAACATTCTTAAATTGTATGTTTTCATAGTATTGAATATATAATTTTCATCGGAGTCTTAGATTTGAAAGTGTTGGGGTTAGCTGCTTGTTCATCCTGGCTACACAGAAACTGTATAAATTAAAACACTGCTTGGCCCATTAGCTCTAGCTTCTTATTGGCTAACTCTTATATCTTAGTTTAACCCATTTCTATTAATCTGTGTATCACCACAAGGTCATGGCCTACCAGCAAAGTTTCAACACATCTCTCTCCATTAGCTCCATCGCGTCCTTCTCCTACTCTGTCTTCCTCACAGCATTCAGTCCAGTTTTCCCCACCTACCTAAGTTTTTCCTTACTATAGGTCCAAAGCAGTTTCTTTATGCATTAACCACTAAAAGCAACACAAAGACAGAAGCAGCTCCCACACCATAGTAGACCATGTCCAAAAAGATGCTCTCAGATTCTTGTTCTTAAAAAAAGTTGGTTAGAAAATTATTGAAAATAAAATCATGTGTTTTTGATTGATTCTCATTTCTCTGTATAATAGACTATATAAAAAAATTAAGATAAGAGTGCTTGTTCTGCAAGCATGAAGACCCAAGTTCAAATCCCCAATACTCATATAAAAAGATGAGCATGTCTGGCTGTGCACGCTAATTATTTCAGAATTGGAGGGGCAGGAAAGAGTAGACCTTAAGAGTTCAATTGCTAGGCTCTAGCCAAAGTGGAAAACTTCTGGTTCAGTCAGAAGCCCTGTCTCAGAGCAAACAGTAAATGACAGAGGATGACTCCCAATGCCCTACTCAGGACTGTTATGAAATCTACCTGTGTGCATAATTGCATGCATAACTACCCATTCTGCAGCATCCGGCATACACATGTGTGTGCATGTACACACACACATACAGAGAGTAGCACTCACTCCTAATTCCACTCTGTCTATCTGTCCATAATTTAGTATGTACACTATATCTGTACATAATGCAGTCTTGCTATTTAGGGTTCTTGTTTTTTCTTGGCTAATAATCAGACTTCCTTGTGCTAGACTGTTATCAGTGAGCATGATCTGTAAAGACAGCCTTTCGACATGTTACAACACTCTGCAGATACAAGCATGTCTCAAATCCTCATCACTTGAGATATGCAGCAGAATGGAAAAAAATTATCCTCATTACAGTAAATGTTTCCTATTTCCTGGTCAAACCTATCATAGATGTTCTTAGGAGATTCTTTAGCTTGTCTATCTGGATTCCTTCAGTTCTGTTCTCTGATATGTTTTCTTTCATACTCTCTTTCTTTGTCTGAAACTTTTTTTTGATATTTTGAGACAGGGTTTCTTTGTAGCTTTGGAACCTGTTTTGTAACTAGACCAGGCTGGTCTCAAACTCACAGAGATCCTCTTGCTCTGCCTCCTAAGTGCTGGGATTAAAGGAATGTGCCACCATGCCTGGCTTGTCCTAAACTTTTAAGACATACTTCATCCAGTTATTTCATATGTTCTATGGTACATATAACATAAGGCATGTGGTACTCCTGAGACCTAATTGTAAGCTGTTAAAATATATATAAAATTTTGTAGTTTAAAAAGTGTGGAAAATAAGGTTGCATTTTAGACCGTTTTGAAACATATAATTTAAGTACTATAAACTTATATACAAACACTCAAAATAATTTCAAAACAAAATACAGTGTTATGCAGAAATAAATATAATAATATAATTCACACAGTTTTTGTCTGACCTTCTGGGGTTCACAATTATTAGAAAAAAAAACATTATTTTTAAAATGCCCAAAATTCTAAACAACATGGTCACAGAAACAAAATGGATTGGGTAGTTTGTATTTATGTGTCTTCCCATGCATATATATGTATGTGACAATAATAATCAAAGAAAATGTGGTTATAAAATTGAGAGAATCAGAGGGACAGGAGAGGATTTGAAAGAGGGATCCTAGCAGGCCTGGAGGGAAAACAGGAGGAAGAAGGTGTTGCAATTCTATTTAAGTTAAAATATTTTTTTTAAGAAACAAAAAATGAAATGTTAAAATATTGTTAGGAATCTAGAAATCTAGTGAAATGAATAGAGAATGTTGATTATATAATACCTTTAAAACAGTGAATTTAAAACAAAAGATTTATAAAAATTAATTTGATCTTTGGTTTTGGAAGGATGCAAGATCACCATGAAAGTGACATGGTTGTTGGGCAGTGGTGGTGCATACTTTTGATCCCACACTCAGGCGGCAGAGGCAGGTGGGTCTCTGTGACATTGAGGCCAGCCTGGTTTATAACAGCTAGTTCTAGGACAGACTTCCAAGCTACAAAGAATCTCTTTCTCAAACGAAAGAAAGAAAGAAAGAAAGAAAGAAAGAAAGAAAGAAAGAAAGAAAGAAAGGGAGGAAGGAAAAAAAGAAAAGAGTGAGTGAGTCATGGCTACAAGTGTCTACCATGACAGCTAAAACAGAAAGCTTAGAACTCAAATCCTTAACCTGCAGCATGATGCAGACAGTAATCTAGAAATGCCTACACTCAGTTGTAGTAATAAGTGCGGTGGGGCTGCGTTTCCAGCACCCCAGCCGCCTGGCTAGCTTATGCCCGAAATAACAACACACAAACTGTATTCATTTAAACACTGCTTGGCCCATTTCTATCTAGCCTCTTCTATGCTAATTCTAACATATTAATTTAGCCCATTTCTTATCATCTATGTAGCACCACTAGGTGTACTTACCGGGAAGATTCTAGCCTACGTCCATCCTGGGTCGGAGCTTCATCGCGTATGCCCAGGAGAGCAAAGGAGGGCCTCTGCTCCAGAGAGCAGAGCTGTCGAGTCTGAGCTCACTTCCTCTTTCCTCCCAGCATCCTATTCTGTTTACTCCTCCCACCTATGTTTTAACCTATCAGGGCAAGCAGTTTCTTTATTTAATTAACCAATGACCTTCCTCCATCACTCAGTGACTTATTTCCTCCAGCAAGACAGCGTTTCCTTTGTCTTCCCAAATGATGCCTTGGAGCTTTATACTTTCCAAGAGTGACTGCCTCTGGTGACATGCTTTCTTCAACAAGGCTGTTGTTATTAACTCCCCCCACCCCCTGCCCCAACACACAGTACTGCCTACTTGGGACCAAGCACATTAGAGACATTCTTACTCATTTTGCCTAAGGAATCAACTGCAATACCAACCATTATGGAAAGACTATTGAAGAAGAATATGGATGGAGGCCATACAGAGACCATCACCCTTTGTTACAAAGCTGTATACATTCATGTATACCAGCATTTCTATGGGGATAGGTGATAGAAATCCTTGCTCTAGGTCACACATATACACATTTGCTTCACACATAACAACTGCCATTGAAAAGCAAGAAAACAAAATCTTCTCAACAAATGTTGCTGAAATAATTGGACACAGGTAAAACAAAGGAAATTTGAAGTGTGATTACATTTCTTCCCAGTAGAATAAACACTTAAATAAAACCTCAGTGATTTGGAAGCTATTGCTAAGTGAACTTGAGGCTAATTAAAATTAAATCTGAGGATATCTTTTTATGAAAAGGATTCTCTTATTTAGTTTTTAGTACCTACCTAATGATTTAGAGTACATGTCAGTATTTGTTAAACATGAAAACCTGTATCAACACACAGGAAATATCAAAAATATCCAAATGCAAAAGGAAGAAGTAAATTTGACAGTTATTTCCTAGAGGTTAAAAAAAAAAAGAGTGGTCAGTTCATAACTGAGAAGATATTAAACTTAATAAAAATGGGGAAGTGAAACATTAAAGAAAGAATATGAGTCTTTTTATGCCTCCAAGATATTGACAAGATAAAATACTATAACTGATGCTTATATAAATTGTCAAAGATTGAGGCATAGAGACCCCAATCTTTTCCTATTTCACTAAAAAAAAAAGCATTATCTGCTAAGGTTGAAAAGTATGTGAGAACTGAGCTGTTGGTTGCCCATCCTGTGCATACACATAAGGATATTGAAATATAAGTTTCATGAAAAAGAAACAACAAGGTAAGGGACATTCAAGGTTAAAAGAACGACAATTGAGCAATAAATCACCATATATCCATTCAAGTTAATCCACCAATTATTGAAAACTAATGAAATGTATTTATCAACATATACAAACATTAACCTCTAAAACATATTGAGACAAATCTTAGTAATAGAAAAATGCAAAATGAAAGAAAAAAGTTATATGCAATTTCAAGGAGACTTTATTAAAGCATTTATATTTAAAAATAAATTTTTACAGCGAAAACGAAAAAAAAAACAAATGTGGATTTTGAACAATGATTCACTAGAACTGCAAAAGAAATAAGTGTAAGCCTACTGGAAACATAAGGCACTCCAATACTGGGAACATTATTTTATGTTGTTGCACGGTCATAGTTAGGTTGCTTCATTCTTTTTAATATGTTATTGATATATTAATACATAATTGCTTACAGTTTCAACTTGTTAGGTGGCCAAGGTTGTAGTATGGAGAATTGCAGGGCACTGTACATAACATAGCACATAAAAAAAGGAAGAGGGGATATGCCTTCATTATAGTTTTTTTCATAGCAGACAATGCACAAACTGGCTTTATACAGTGCATTTCAATAATCAGGTAGCACAGTGGTTCTATATTTAGTGATTATGATATAGCGAATGGTAAGGTGCCAATGCACTAAGTATCTAAGCAAAATCCCATTAATAAGTTTTCCTTGTTTTAAAAGGCTGAAAGTTTAAGGCAATGTTTGGACATTATAGTTTGGTTTTGTTGTTGTCATTGTTGTGAATCTATTATAATATCACAGCTGAACAATTCAATAAACAATCATCTTTTGTAGATATTATTTTTCTCTTCTCTTTCCCAGAGCATCTCTTTATATTTTTGGGCTCGTTCTTTTGTGCTGTGCAAGGCAAAATCCCACGACATGTTTTTTTTTTATTATCATAAGTGAATGCCCTTCATAAATATCATTCTTGTCCTTCTCTTTGTGAGTGGCCATGTCATGCTTTTCTCCTTTCATTGGGAATGCAGTTATTTTGGGTAGCGAAATTTTTGCATCAAGTCCTTCAAAAACCCTTGCTCAGCTCATGGTCTTGTTATTATGAATGTATGCAATATCGAGCAAGGGGCTTCACAAGATCTAAAAATTAGAATTTATATTTTCATAGTAAAAAATGCTAAGTATGCTTCTCAAAATACATTTGGTGTTTAAAAACGTCACTGTATTTTGCTTACCCTCTGAACCTTCTTTGTTCAGAAGGAAAATGCCAGTTACAACAGGGTAAACTGAAGAGATTCTGAACTTGTTTCCAGTCCTATGGAAAGTAAAACAGTAGTATGCTAATAGCTTTGCTTTCCCACATTTTTCTCAATTCTTCCCCTCCGACTGTCTTTTCATCAGGTAACCAGAGCTGGAATCATTTTTCTAAACTGGATACTGACAATTCCGAGTTATGGATAGAACTGCTGCAAACAGTCCATGAAAACTGAGCTGCTCTCTGCAGAATGAAAAATGAGTCAATTTTAAAAAAATAGAACCTTTCTAGAATTCAATGAAAATGAATACAAACCATACCCAGACTTAAGGGACACAATGAAAACAGTACTAACAGAAAATTTATATTCGTAAGAACCTACATTAAAAAAAAATAAAATTGGAGAGATCTCATCCTAGCAAGTTAAACCACATCTAAAAGCACTAGAACACAAAGAAGTAATCACACCAAAGAGGAGGAAGAGATAGCAAGAAATACTCAGAGGGCAGAAATCAATAAAAAAGAAACAAAAATGCACAGCACAAAGAATCAGTGAAAAAAAGAAGAGTTTTATTGAGAAAATGAACGACATATTCAAACTAACTAAAAGACAGAAAGAAAATACCCAAATTTACTGGATCAGAAATAACAAAGGGGACATAAAAACATATACCAAGGAAATTCAGAGAACCATAAGAATATACTTTAAAAACATGTACTTTATCAAATTGGAAAATCTAAAAGTAGAAAAGGTTTTTTTTTTTTTTGGAAGATACCACATTCTAAAGTTAAATAGAGATCAAATAAAGCAGATAAATGCATTTAAATAGACTTATAATCACTACTGAAAATAATAGCAAACAAATAAAGGTCCCTCATGCAAAAGAGAAAAACAAAAAAGCTCAGAGTTAGATAAATGGTTTTAGCATAGAATTAAGAATTAAACCAGACTCTTAAAGAGGAATCTCAACACTTCTAAGATTATTCCACAAAATAGAAACAGAATGAACATTGCCCAATTCATTTTATGAGGCAACAATTACCCTGATACCAAAACACACAAAGACTCAAAAAAGAAAGAGAATAAATTACAGACCAATTTCATTTTGAACATAGATGAAAACATTCTCAGAATAATACAAGCAAATCAATTCCAAGAACACATCCATAGAATCATCCATCATGATCAAGTAGGCTTCATCCCAGAGATGCAGGAAGGAGTCAACATAAAAAAATTAGTAAATGTCATCTAATGTAGAAACAAACTAAAATAAATTTAATCAAACATGATAATCTCATTAGATGCAGAAAAGGCTTTGAAGAAAATCCAACATCCCTTCATATTAAATGTCTTGGGGGAGTTTAAAAATATAAGGGACATACCTAAGGATAGTAAAGTCAACTTACAGAAAACCTATAATCAACATGAACTTGAATGAAGAGAAACTCAAAGCAAATCCCCTAAAAGCAGGAACAATACAATGTTGCCCACTTTCTCCATATCTGTCCAGTGTTGTGCCTGAAGTTATAGCTAGAGCAATGAGACAACTGAAGGAGATCAAGGGGATACATATTGTAAAGGAATAATTCAAAGTATTATTATTTACAGATGATATGATAGTATCATCAGTGATCCTAAAAATTGCAATAGGAAGACTTACAGCATATACACATTTTCAGTGAAGTAGTTGGATAGAAGATTAGCTAAGAAAGAAAGAAAGAAAGAAAGAAAGAAAGAAAGAAAGAAAGAAAGAAAAAACAACCAGTATTTCTATTTTATACAAATGAAAAAGTGACTGAGAAAGAAATCAGGAAAACAACCCCTTTCATACTAGCCTCAAATAATATACAATATCTTTGGGTAACCTCTACACAAGCAAGTGTATGACTTGTAGGATATAAACTTAAAATCTTTGATGAAAGAACTTTAAGAAGAAAGATATCAGAAGACAGAAATCTCCCCCATACTCATGGATCTATAGGATCTTCATAGTAAAAATGATTCAATGCCTTCCTCTTTAGGTGGTGAGAGATTATCTAAATTGGAGGTCTCCATTAAATCACTCTCTTCAGCGTTCAGGGAATCCTGCAGAAGAGAACATGGAAGGATTGTAAGAGCCAGAAGGGATGAAAAACACCAGGAGAATTCAGCTCTCTAAATAAAGTAAACCAAGCACATATGAGCTCATAGAGACTGAAGCAGCAAATAAGGGGCCTACAAGGGTCTACACCATTTCCTTTGCATATATATTTGTTTGCTTAGTGTTTTTGTTTGTTTTGTTTTGTTTTATGTGACAGAGTTTCTTTGTGTAAAGCCTGTCCCAGAACTCTTCCTGTAGAGTAAACTGGCCTTGAACTCACAGAGATCTTTCTGCTTCTGCCTTTTACATCCTGAGTGTTGGGATTAAACTGCCCAGTCAAGCTTAGTGTTTTTATGGGACTCCTGAATATGACATCAAGTGAGATTCACAGTCTATTGCCTGCTCATAGGTGTTGGGAGCAGTGAGACCCCAGATCCCGAATTTCCTGTAATCCCCTGATCTGAGTGCCTACAGCTGCTCTGAGCAGGAGACCATCAGGAGTTCCTGAAGGAGCAGGAGAGTGGTTTCTGGTGGGTTTGGCTGGGGCGTGGCTATCTCTATGTAATCTGCCCCTGAACACAATAAAGGGGGTATTCTTGGGGAATACAAGGATGACCCGTGTCGCTGTCTCTCTGTCTGTGTGTGTCTGTGTATTTTAATTTCCAGCCCCCTTGCCCAAAGCTCGCAAACTGGGTGCCAGCGCACAGAGTGCAGACACTGGGGCGCGGTGCGCGGCACTTAGGTTCCTTTTCCTCCTGTTGGGTTGCTGTACATAACTTTGAAATGAAAGTTTTTGTATTGTCTGATATTTTATTGTCATGTTTGATAATTATCTCTTAGAAACCTGTTCTATTTTCATAAGTAACAAATGGGAATGGATCTGGAGTGGACGGGAGATGGTGAAGAACTGGGAGGAATAGAGGGAGTAAAAACTCTAATCAAGATATATCCTATGAGAAAAGAACCCATTTTCAATAAAAAATTAATGGCTACTTTTTAAATTGTTTTTAGATATGTTCATGTATATATATAATATGCATGTACAAATAAATGTATATGCCTAAATACATGTAAACAACCTGCTCTGTGGGTACAATGTTACTTGTTTGTATAATTTTAGGACTGATAATTTAGTGTGTTATTCACTAGGGAATAATAGTTCTCCCACACCCAACATTCCTTCTTATTTGTAGAAAATCTTACAAATCTGACAGAGTTCCAGTTGGATCATCAAAATCCTTGTAAATTCAAATTTTTATTTAAATAATCACTGTAAAAATTTATGGCAAGGCAGTTCTGAACACCAGAGTAATGTTCAATTCTGCCTAATTTTGTTTGCATCAATAATGTGTTCTCATCTTAGGTATTATAAAACATATGTCCATTTTGAGATAGAAATTATAAACTATTTAGCAACATAAATAAATAAATACATGCAACGTGGCAAGATTCTCTATTTTTAGTTCAAACAGCATTGGACTATGGAGTAGCTGGAAAATATGGTTTTAAGAGGTAAATAATATGACATCAGAGAGAGGATATATCTCACAAACAAAATAAAAAATAAAAACAAGGTTACAGAAAATAATCACATTTTTTGGTTAGTGTAACATAAAGTTTATTTTGCCCCATCTATTTCTTTTGCTTATTTACTTTTTATTTCTTTAATTTTTGAGGTTATAATTACATTTCTTCCTCCACAGATGCCTCCCATATACTCTCCCCCTGTTCTTCTTAGAATTCCTGGTACCTATTTTTGGTAGTTTGTGCATACATGCATGAGTAAACTCCTTGTCTTGATATATGTTCGCCTATCTGTGAAGATGCTGTTCTGCTTTGCTCTTGACCTTGTCTGCCTTCATCACTTTGACCCACTCATACCTTCCATGGCTAGAAAGAAGAGACACGGTTAATGTTCTGATACACTATGTGTAGATTATTATTCTGGCTTTGTTATTACGTCAAGGTTTTTCTGTACAATTAAAAAGGAAAAATCTTCTTTTGGTTTACTATATTGATCTAGAAACTTAAGTACTTAATTTATAATTCATGAGTTTTCTTAATTTGCTATGAGAAGATAAAGCTACATTGTGTTGCTTTAATTTGAGGATTTGGTTATTACCAAAGGCAAACATTTGATGTCTTATCATGTTAATATCTTCATAAAAACAAGATATTATGAATTTTTCAACTTTACTTTTAGAAAATATGCATGATAATGAGAATACTTTACATGCATATTTCTGATAAATATATCTGAGTTTTTTGATAATGTTTTGTTGAGTATAATTTATAGATTTATTGATAGAGAAAATAGATTTTCCTCCTCTGATTTGTCTAGTTCTTAAAGAATATTATGTAAATTATAATGTGTATATGAATGATATCAAATAGTTTATGATACTAATGTCCTAAGCCAATAAAATCAATAAACATGAATATAAAAAATTCATTTAATGAATAGCAATGGGTGTTATTTTTCAATATTGAAAAGCACTGGGTTCTCTTTTTGAACATACATATAATACCATACATAACATAAAAATCCTTTTTATGTAATTTATCTTCACTTTCACTGAGTTTATAGCTGAAATTCTATCAGTTAAGAAAACAGTTTTTCACCAGATAATTTCATGGCAGTTGTAACCATGCAAATGCCAGAGAATAAACAAATGCTGCTGTTCTGGTAGCCTTTTGTTTTCAGGTTCATCCATTGATGGAAGAAATTTTAGCTGGGTAGTGGTGGCACCCATCCTTAATCCCCGCACTCAAAGCAGAATCAGGGGGATTTCTGTGAGTTTAAGGCCAGCCTGGTCTTTAAAGCAAATGTCAGGGCAGCCAGGACTGTTTCACAGAGAAATCCTGTCTCAAAAAACAAAACAAAACAAACTTCATACACTCTTTGGATTTTTTTTTTAAATACGTACCTGCCAAAGATTTCTGATTTATGCTATTTAATATAAAATTTTAATATTTTATAACACAATATACTGTCAATAATAGTGACTGTGAAACTTACTTTAAATGTAAAATATATATTCTTATAGTGATATATAGAATGTGTAGTAAAAGATGACAATTTTCCATCTTTTAAAACACTTATTCCCAGATTACTCATTGACCTTAGGTACTGTATTTGTACTCTGGTGCTAAAAATCTTGCTTCCCAAATCAACTATTTGTCTTAGTTCTGATGTCGTACTAAGAAATACTTCAGAAATTTTCATATGTGCACACTATGTTCTCTCTCCATTTTTTTCTCATTTTCTTCTTTTCCTCTATTCCATAGAAAAAAATCTTTTCTCTGGTTCCTGGTTTTGATTTTATTTAGTGTCCCACAGAATAAACTGTAGTTATATGAGTAATTTTGAGTTTGAAACTAGCCATCAGATCCTGATGGATAGGTACAACCTTGTTTAGGAAATTTTACTCATCTGGTGTGAAGAACATCTCATCAAATCCATACACAAGCAATGAAACCATGTGAGACTGCTTGAATACTTAGTTCAATGGGAAAATTGCTATTTGAGATTCTGAAAACACATTTTAAACATCTGACACTCAACGTGGTTATTAAGCAAAGAGTAGTTTTAAGTCTGATGAACCACTTAACAGTATCTTGATTCCATGTGAAACGAATATAACTTCGGGATTTCAAACTGTGACTTGCAGGGCCTGACTCTGCTACCCCTTCTTCTAGATGACTTTAGAAATCCTCACATGTTTCATTGTGACTAAGGTCAGCTGATGTGCTTCTGTGTGAATTCCTGAGGTGCAAAAGAGTTAGATACACGGAGGATAACTGTAGGCATTTTATTTTTCTTTTTATTTTAATTTTATTATTATGTAATAAAAAATCTGTTGACCATGTATTTTTTTTAGTAAATATTCACCAAACACATCACATATCATGTGTATACCATACAAACTTTTAGATTGAACTCTGTGGAAGAGATATTAACAGAAATATCAAAACATCAGTTGGTATCTATTTCTGAGAGCATATTTCTTAAACACAAAATTTTTATGGGTTACACATAATTATATATTGGTTCAAATATTCTACTTTTATTTTACTCCTGGGATAAAAAGTGACCTATACTTAAAACATTTACCTTTCATGCTATAAATTTTGATGCTCTGACAAAAGATCTATGAAAGCTAAACTACAATATAAAAACATTTATTGATTGACAGTATTAAAAATGTATCAAAAGGATTAAATGAATAGAAAAATTATCCGAAGTGTTATAGAATCAGTAAAGCATTAATTTTAAAAATATGAAACACTAACATTTTTAAAGGCTATGTCAAAAAACTGTATTGCAAAATGTTAACTTTGTGTTTCACACAATAAAATGTGAGAATTTTGATAATGAATATAGTAAAAAGATATGATATATTTTTTCATTTAGAGAATAAAATTATATTCTTCTAGTAAGTATTTACATTTATTTTATTTTGCTTTCTTAAGGTCATAACCCAGAAAATGAAAATTGTCTTTCCAATAACAATTCAGGTAGCTTAGCAATTTCCCTTAGCTAATAATGTACTAGGAATATTCTAGAAACTCTGATTCCAACAGTTTTGTAAGTCACATTAACATTTACTCTCTGTTATGTCAAAATACTGTCTGTTGTTTATATTTCCCTCAAATATGTGGAAGGAAAGATAACATTTCTTAGAATGCTTCCGAATTCTGATCACTAACACCAATTATATATTCTCATACCAGTAGGTTGGTTATCCTCCTATAATTAATTAGTACTGTAAATGTTAAACTCGATCCACATATATACCCCTATGTTCTTCATACAATCAATCTGAATGAGCATGTAGAAAATAACAGCAATTTGGAAAATATGTAAATATGAATAGCAAAAGTGTAATTATATATCTCTGGTCAAGCAGAAATTCAATCATAACTAAATTACTTATTAAAAATCTTGTTTCTGAAATAAAAATGTAGCTAGTGTCTCATTTGAAAAAACTGGTTTTCATTGTTGAATATAAATATGAACATTAACTATTAATTAAACCGAATATATCAGAGCAGCTGCAAGTACAGTGCTTTACTTTCCACTGGAAATTTCAGACAGTTGACTGTCTCTGGAGATTTAACGGAAGCAGGGACATGTTCCTTGGGAATTAGTGAGTGAGTTAAGATTTCATGTCTTCTCTAATGGGAATCACTGGCTTGTTGCTTCAGGACCCTGTTCTTAAAAAAAGAAAACAACTCAACTCTCCTCAGTTTTGACAAAACCCAAGGTTAAAAAAAAAAAAAAATCCTTGTTTGAAATTTCCTGTAAATTGGGGCCCTAGAGATGGCTCAGCATGGAAGAGTACTTACTGTGTTTTGCAGGGCACTTTTATTTGCTCATATGTCCCTATTCTACAAACACACACACACACACACACACACACACACACACACACACACACACATAAAAATTAAATAAATCTTTATAAAAATACTCTGTGATTGAGTTTTATAATGTTTAGGAAATGCATAGAATTATATATTCAATTCAACTTGAAATGAATTCATAAACACATTTCAGAGTTGATGAATAAGACAAAAGTCATGATTATCATGTCATAAACAAAACAATGAAGAAAATTGCATAGAAAAATATAACAGAAGTGAGTTAAAGCAGTTAATGTAAATTGGAAGATAAAATAAATTCATTATTTTTTTCTGAAGAGGAAGAAAAAAGAACTAAGCAAAAATGCCCTTCAATGCAGAGCAAAATTATATTAAAAATTGAAGTTGAAGTGGAAAACATGCAAATTTTCAAGTCTTTATCACTGCATATGCTCATTTTGAGCTTTATTACCACAAAGAAAGCAATTCCTATTATTAAAAAAATTCTTATTTATATATGAAGTCTATAAGCTCTATAATCTACTGGTGATAAATACAAACTTGATATATGTACAGCTAATCTGTAAGGGCAAGGATATTGACTTAGACTTTTGAAGTTTGCTTTACATTTTATAAACAGGCAGTACAATTGATCCCCAACCCAAGTAGAAATTATGGGTAAATTTTCCGTGTTGCTTATCTCTGAAATATCTTTAGGTTTCTCTGTGCACAGAAACAGCGCTAGGAGTCACATGACTTGAGTCTTCTTCCTTCCTCCTGCCCCCTCTTTCAATTCTCTTTGTGTGTGTGTGTGTGTGTAAGTTACATGCAACCTGTATGACATACTTGAGAATCACATTAAATTATCACTGATATATTGTCACTGGCATTATTCCTTTGCCAGTGGTCACTTGAATAATTTATAGAAAGACAAACACATTAGAAACAGGACATGGTAGCAGAAAGTAACGTCATGCAATTTGGATAGCTTAAACCATGTTTTAGAAAAGCTGGCAGTTTTACAGGGTTTATCGGGCTCTTAGCTTACCAGAGTGACCAGTTTTATTTGAAGCAGATATGTTAAGTTTTGGTTTAGTTTCTGCCACAAGGATAAATCCAATGCTATTGGACTAGGCAAGAAGAACAGTCAGACATTAATAGTTAAATGTGTTTGGAACAGTGGAATACCAAGAAGAGCCTGTCTGTTCCTTGGAAGATTTTAAAGTCATGTAGAGTCTATTTTATTATTACCAATTTTCTGTTTCTTCACATTTTCCCCATGAGATAGTGGAGTTGAGAGGCTCACAATTCTTTTCTTCTTTCACTAAAATATAAGCTGTTACATCAGGACATGTTAAAATAAGTTTAAATCAACAAGGCTTTAAAAATCAAATTGACTCATTTTTAAAGTGAGTTAATATCAACATGGGTTATCATCAGAAGGAGACTGAATTGGGTCATTTTAATAAAATTGAAAAAGCGGGAAGAAGCTGATGGAGCCTGGCAGGCTCATCATCACAAACATTCTCTGCTGAGATAACGAACTTGACTATAGCTCTTCTTATTCTTAAAATATGATAGCACAGAGTCATTGTACAAAATCTTGAATGAGGGAACAATTCATACTGACTAGAGAAATCTTCCTTTGAGACTAAGGGGGTTTGTGATTGATGCCTGATTATACAGTAACCCTTCCATTTTCAAAGGGCACAGTAAGAATGGGTTTTTTTCCATTTCTAACGTACGGACAATGCTGTCAGAAAAATTGAATTGTGGCAGGTGACTTGCAGAGGTTAGTTATTTGAATTAACTAACTCTAGTACGAAACTGAAAATTCAGTAGGAAGGGTTTTCCTCAAAATCACACGATCAGCAAGGCTTACTTGTTCAGCTTCTAAGAAGAACTTAAGCTGGTTGAAATAATTCTGAGGTAGAAATGATAGTGTGCTACATCTCTTCCCATCACCACGACCCACTCTTACCATCTCCAGAGTTGGTCTCTGGACCAGATAACCATTCTGGATAGAATCTATTAGCTAACTTTCCAATATACTTTAATCTCCTTATGTTAGGAAAAAGTTTTCCTTTGGGATACGTGAATTACTTCAGTATCCAAGAATGCTAAGCCTAAGTTGTGAATTTATTGAAAGAAATTTTAGTTGCCACTGATGGAATTTGATAACTTTCAGAAAGATAATTTTGGGCCCTATATAACGACCATCACTAAGAACCTTGTAGGGACCCTTTGAGGATTATGGGACGTTAAAGAACCTATTTACGTGTGTTAGTAGGTGACTTCTTGGATAATCTTATTTAGTGACATGACTTGGTAGCTTATAAGGTCAGACATGATTAACTGCCCTTGTACATGACTGCATTTGAGAAACAACAGCCCACAACTTACTTTACTAGGGTTTGGGACAAGCATAAGGGTAGTTACTTTTCCTGTGCATGCTCTTTAAGGGTAGAATTTTGATACCATGTTGCTTTCATATTCCAATACTCTAAAATAGCTTAAGAAGCCATTGTAAACTCTTTATGGCACTAATATTTGTGAGTTAAATCTTTCATGTACATATAACTGAATATACAAGTCTGCTATGGGTGCTTTTGCCAAATTTCTTAGTAGACATTGCAAGAAATGCCTGTATTGTTCTCATTCCATTATCTTATTATTACCCTTCAGGGTTGCATCCTAACTGTTCCTTTCTTCCATTGATAGTGCTGAAGGAGATAATCAGTTGAAACAGATGCGGGAGGCGTTTTTTTTTTTTTTTTAATTCTCCAAATCCTAACACTTGTCCCCAGTACTCTCAGTGGTAAGAATACTGTTTTGCAGTCCTAAACCGTCCCCCTGTTGTGGATAATGACTTGTCATACTCACAGGTGAAAGATGTTTAGTCTTGACTAGAGACAATAACATCTTGTGAGAGACACTTGTTTGATTAAAGAGCTTCAACAGATCTAGGCTTCCGATTTCTTGCCAATAGCCATATAAATACATGTTCCATGCTCCTTTGCTCTACTGTCGTTCAACACCAGATGCTGGTTCAAGAAAATCTTAGGGTTTAAGCCAGGGTCTTGTAGCTCTTTTTTATGATTATTTCTTTTACTTTTGGAGAGTATAATATAATTACGTCATTTCCCCTTTCCTTTCCTGCCTCAGAGCCCTTGCATATACCCTTCCTTACTCTCTTTTAAATTGCTCTTAGATTCTTAAAAATTCCATCTAAGAATGTGATCCTTCCATGGCTTCATTGTGTATCTCATCTGATTACAAATGGTATCTTTTACTTACCATGCTTTTTAAGAAATGATTCACTTGCAAATAAAGGCACTGAGGCTTGACATGCTAAGCATGGCCATGACATAGGGAAGGTATACATTTAAATACCACAGGCACTGCAAGAGTGTCAGTAACACATGAAGTTATATGTATGGTTCCCCAGCCTACAATCTTTTCTCTTTCCTATTTCAATGTACAACTTTTTAAAATAATAAAATAAAATAAAACAAAAGCTAATCTATTTTTTCTTAAGAATTGGCACAATCATCAGAGCTATTATTGAAGGATGTGTGTTATTTCCTACCATTTCATTGATTGCATAATTAGTATCTTTTCCATTTCTCATTTATTTAATATCTGTAGAACATGCATATGATTATATTTCTCTTTGGTATGTTTGATTCCTTGAATTATCTTTTATTTCTGGCATTCTGTTTATGGATTCTTTAGTTTGTGTTAGTCATGGTAGGGTTTTCTTTTTCTTAAATTTTAGGGGAATCATTGCTGGATATAGTAAGTAATGTGAGAGGTCACTTCCTTTTTTTCTTTGTCTTTTTCATTCATTTTTTTATCTATTTATTTATTTATTTGAAAAATTACCACCTCCTCCCCATTTCCCATTTCCCTCCCCTTCCTCCCACACATCTTCTCCTCCCCCCACTCTCCTATCCCTCTCCCCCTCCCCCTCACTTCATTCCCCCTCCCTCTCGAGAATGATGAGCAGTCCAGACTCCCTGCCCTGCGGGAAGTCCAAGGTCCTCCAACTTCTATCCAGGACCAGGAAGGTGAGCATCCAAACAGGCTAGGCTCCCACACAGCCAGTTCATGTATTAGGATTGAAACCTAGTGCTATTGTCCTTGGCTTCTCATCAGCCGTCATTGTGTGCCACGTTCAGGGAGTCGGGTTTCAACCCAGGCAAATTCAGTCCCAGTCCCGCTGGCCTTGATGAGCTCCCAATAGATCAGATCCACTGTCACAGCGGGTGGGTGCACCCCTCGTGGTCCTGACTTCCTTGCTCATGTTCTCCCTCCTTCTGCTCCTCATTTGGGTCTTAAGAGCTTAGTCCAGTGCTCCAATTTGGGTCTCTGTCTCCATCTCAATCCATCACCAGATGAAGGTTCTAAGGTGATATGTAAGATATTCATCAGTATGGCTATAGGATAGGGTCATTTCAGATTCCCTCTGCTCAGTTGCTCAAGGTACTAGCTGGGGACATCTCCCTGGACACCTGCGAGCCCCTCTAGAGTCAAGTCTCTTGCCAACCCTAAGATGGCTCCCTTAATTAGGATATATATTTCTCTGCTCCCGTGTCCACCCTTCCTTTATCCCAGCCATCCCCCTTCCCCCAAGCTCCCCCCAATCTCCCCTTCTCACGTTTCTCACTCCATTTCCCCTTGCCCCCCCCTTTTTTTTTTTCTAGACGGGGTTTCTCTGTAGCTTTGGAGCCTGTTCTAGAACTAGCTCTTGTAGACCAGGCTGACCTCAAACTCACAGAGATCCGCCTGCCTCTACCTCCTGAGTGCTGGGATTAAAGGTGTGTGCCACTACTGCCCGGCCAGAGATATCAGTTCTTACTACTCAGAATTTGAAATAAAACATGCCTTGCCTTATTTGGATTAGAGATTTTTTTTTGATAAATCTGCTCTTCAGATGGGCCTGTATCTATGTACCTATTGATTTTTCTTCCTTTTTCAATATATTTCTTTGATCGATGTACTTAATAGCTTATTATTAATACCATGTTATAATCATCTCTTTCTTACTATGGTCTGTTGTGTACTACCAATAAATATTCTGATTTACAAAGCTCCTTTCTAATTAAACTTATTCTTTCAAATGACTTGAAATATTTCCAATTTTACTTCACTTATATCTTAATTGTGACAAGGAAATTTTTTGT
Source organism: Alexandromys fortis (assembly GCF_014885135.2). Taxonomy (NCBI): domain Eukaryota; kingdom Metazoa; phylum Chordata; class Mammalia; order Rodentia; family Cricetidae; genus Alexandromys; species Alexandromys fortis. Next base: position 14,656,773 of record NW_026067949.1, read on the forward strand.
CTTGGAATCACTCATATTTTGTGTTGTTTGATGTAATAACATATTGCTGAAAAGAATAAATTTTCTTAGGATGATGGAATAAAGCAAAAGGACTCTCAATTTGCACTACAGTCCAAATAAAAACATGATTTTATCCTATAATAAATATTAGGGTTCGATATTTGAAACACATTGAGAACATTAATAAAATCTCACAGGAACCTTGGCTGAGTCATACTAAGATTAAAATATCTTCAAATACATAATTAAAATGTGATAGATTGTGGATATTGATTAAAAGTGGCTATTGGGGACATACATTTTCTCATTGTAATCATCAGCTTGATGACATAGATTCTATATTTCTATATTTATTTTGTGTGTAGTTGCATATCATAAATAAAGATGCATAAAGAAAAAGAAGTCAACAAATCAGTCTGCTCAAGTCTTACTTCTTAAAAGCATAGCTACCACAAACCATTTTTTCCCTTTTCATCTCTGTCAAGAGGAGGTTTTCAAAGGGTCATGAACAAAACAAATATCACTAAAAGCATTTAGAATGTGATTTATTCAATTATGAGAAATTGTTATTTTCTGAAAATTTATTTAAATTTCTTTCTTCCTAGGATTTTCTTTCCAGAGACCACAGATCATTTGCATATGAAAACAATGAGACTTGGAAAGATTTGTAAAGTGAAATTATCATGTTCTGCTCAAAAAGACCCTTGCATTTATGTCCTCTGAAAATAGAATACAGGCTTTGATTACAAATTGAAGGAAATATACATCTTTCCAGTAGAGATCAATGGACTAGTAATCTGATGATTTAGACAAACAAGAAATTAATAGATGAAACCAGCCTTTATTTGTGTTTCCTTAATTAAGTTGTTCTTCTGATAGCTTAGAAATATTGTATAAAGTGTTATAGATTGGCATAGTGCTGTTCATGCTGAATTTTGTATCATGTTTATTTTTAAGAGTTTAATTAAGTATATTAATGTTTATTCTTATTGGAATTAAAGTATTTTATAAACAATCATGGTGCTAAAAAGTGATAGGAGCTGATTTAAAAACAGTAGAAGAAATGGAGAATAAAAAAGCAAGCAAATACTTTGTCTTCAAAGAGAAATCTCTAGCTAATTTTCAAAGTAGAGTTTTGAAATTCAGAAAGAGAAAAATATGTACCAATATGATGGACATCCCAAGGAAGGAAGAACAATGGCCTCCAAGTACAAAAAGACTATGGAATGGGCACTAGGTACTAACATACAAACTTAAATATTAATAATAAAAAAGGTATTGATCAGGACAGAAATGGTCAAATTAGAATTAAAACAGACAAAGCTGCAAAAGTTATTTTAAAACATTTCATGTTTTAAATTATTGAGATTAGTCTCGTGACTGATGTTCTTATCTGTCCTGGAGGACATCCTATGGACTGATGAGAAGAGAGTTGTATGTGCTAAAGGGTTGAGTTGGAGTGTTCTATGCAGGTCTGTTTATTGCACTTTTCCTAAGGAGCTCTTTAACTTTAGCATTTCTTTGTTAATTCTCTATCTGAATGGTCACTTTCTTGTTCTGTTTCTTTGGAGATAAAAATGGGGAGGGACCAAATAAAAATCTTTACTCCCTGTCTTCACTATGTAAAAAGATCTGAGAGGAGATGAGGGAGGGGGAATTGTGTTGAGAATATACTGTATATGTTGCTTATATGTATAATGTTTTCAACAAAATATTGAAATATGTGCATAATAACATATAATATTTTTAATAAAAATTTAAAAGTACTGAAACTTCACTATGGTCTCTCATAGCCGTATTGACCTTCCAGTATAACCATCATTCAGTTAGATGTGTTTTTAGGGAAATGATGACTGCAATACCTTGCTTAGTCATCATCTACACTTTCTCTTTTTTTTTTGGATATAGATATCATGTATATTCTTTCTATTACTGAATATTGCTTCTTGTCCTTTTTAGGGTTACCATGTTGGTAGGCAACATAAATTCTGATATAGAATCATACATAGGCACATATATGCTCCTTCTCCTTTCATTTTAAAATAATGTAGACAAAGTAATGCATTTTAAAATTATTACTGACACAGTACAATCATTCATAATGGCATCTTGAATTAAACAATAATTCTATTCTCTTTTTACTAGGTGTATAATTGCCTTTTATCTTATTAATTATCAAGATACCACAAGTTATTAATTCTGTATTGGACAAGTCAGTAAAAAGCAGAGCTTTTCGTATTCAAAAATACCAGAAAACCAATTTATTTACTTCAAAACTGTTAAGAAACCCCTCCCCCAAGTACACATAAAGTGCCTTTCTCCTACAATTTGAACTGATTGGTTTTCTGGCCTGTAGCTTAGCTGCTTTCCTGGGATTTCTCCTTAACTTCTTCCATCCACTTCCCTTTGCCTATTTTCTACATTCAATTTTTTTTATTTTGCCTAAATCCTGTATTTGTTCCACTTCTATTTAATTCATTATGTAAGAAGAGAAAAATCTTATGTGGCATTTCTGAGAAACTCCTCCAGAAAATGGTTCATGAAAGGCAAAATGTTTGGGGGAAATCTTGCAGTACAAAAATAAAACAATCTTCTCTTTTGAAATACATTTAAGATTCTAAGTATATTGCTTTGAAACTTTTACAGAATAATGAGAGACATAGAGAGAGGGGGGAGAGATGTGTGTGTGTGTGTGTGTGTGTGTGTAGGAAATTCCACACTAATTTCCATAGTGAATTTACTAATTTATATTACCACTCATGGTATATAGGTGCTGCCACTCATGGTATATAGTCGCCCTTTTGACAGTTATTATGAGTGTGTCTAAATCTGAACTGATATGGGGTTGTATATTTGCCCCCACACATGATGTAACATAATATAAAAATTTAACTTCATTAAATTAAAAAATTCTACTGCTTAATTTTTAGTATATTGCCTGCACTAAGTATGGCTCTAAATCTAAATGTACAAAGGAAATTTAAAACAAAGATGCTCCAACTATCTTCTCATTCCTGAAGATAAACAATCATCACACTTTCTCACTTTTTGGGGGGAGACTTATTTTTTATTTTATTTTATTTTATTTTGATTTTTTCGAGACAGGGTTTCTCTGTAGCTTTGGTGCCTGTCCCGGAACTAGGTCTTGTAGATCAGGCTGGCCTCGAACTCACAGAGATCCACCTGCCTCTGCCTCCCGAGTGCTGGGATTAAAGGCGTGCACCACCACCGCCTGGCTGGGAGACTCCTTTTGAAGAAACTAACTTTATACTTGCAATTGGTTATCAACTGGAAATTTCTTCTAGGTTATGGGTGGGGCACGTGTCCACTTCTCGTTACAGCTTACTGGTCCCATCTGGTGCAGATCCATGCGGGCCCTGTGCATGCTGTCTGAATCTGTGTGAGTTAGTGTGTGTCAATCCTGTTGATTTAGTGGGCCTTCTCTTCTTCTGTCCTCTCTCAAAGCTCTGTTTAACACTACAGACTTGCACCAAAAGTAGATAGAAGTTGCATAATCCTAGACAGAGGTATCGGCCAATTCCTTGAGCAGGCAATTTCACACCCAAACTTAAAAATACATCTATATTTAGGAAGAAGCCAAAGATGTAAAAAACAGTTTTTGCATCAATACTTTACGGCTTGCAATATCCCCTCCTAAGTGAAGAAAGCAGTTTATGAGGTTGTTGAAACTCCAGAAGTTTGCAAAACTCAAAAATATCACAAAACTACTTTTTAGTTCTATCTAAGGTTATATAATTTGGGTAGAGGAGATTCTTCAGTGGTATAACTTGCTGCAATTTATGCGGGGGATGATGAAACCTCATTAATTCAAATTTAAGCTAGAGTGTGACTTTTTGGTGAAGTAGATGCCAGAGAGTAAAAAAACACTCCTGTAAGTAACCTCTAAGTCATGTTTTTTAAAGCAAACACAATAGACTCATAAGTTCACTAATCTAATTGAGGGAGAAGCATTTTGATGAGTTGTACTTTCACTGTCTAGATGAATAGGCATTTTCTGTATTTTTCCAGAAAATATTAGGTAGTACTCTGTAATTTTAAATCATAAAATATTCCTAAATTAACTTAAGAAGACAGGCAATTAGAAACTTGTAAAATGATCCAGTGTTGTTTACCAAATGTCCTAACTTTCCAATGACTTTCAGAAATAGAGTTGGGAACAATTGAAATCTACACAGAATCAGAAAACACAAGTTACTGAGACAGCCTTGAAGGACAGAAGTGTTTACTAGCTTGGTCTTTTTAAATTTGAAAATCAAATCATAAAATGAGAGTCGTTTAGTCTGATATTGGCATGAAGACTTACAGGTAGACTGATAAGACAGATTAAAATACCTGAACTGAACGCACAGATATGTGGGTTCCACATAAATACGTCTACAAAACAAATAGCTCACAAAAGCTGATTCTCTATGTGTGAAATAAGGGAACATAATTTAAATAATGTAATGATAGTTTAGTTTTATTATCCCAGATATGTTACAACTAATATCATCAAAAAGATAACTATAAAAATAGTTGCCAAGAGTGTGTAAAATGAAACCTTCATATATTTGTGGTAGAATTCGGACTGTTATTTCCATTTTAGAAAGCAGTATTAGTTTTTTTTTTTTTGTAGAATTAAGTATCAAACTACTATGTGACACAAGTACATCTCTTTGTTTAAAAAATCAAAATGCATTTTCTCAATGAAATTTCCATACTCAGGCTCATTTCAGCATCATTCACAATATCAAATGTATGGCATCCACCAGAGGATGAATAAACAATAAATATTGCCCCCTAAACACATACACATTCTATACTATGATTCCACCATAAAATGAAATAAACACTGGAATTTTATATCCAAGCACAGATGAACCTGAAGGATATTATGTTAAATGATATAAATCAGGCACAGAAAGCTACTTCTGCAAAATTACATTCATCTGCAGAATCTTAATGACCTAGATACAGAAGTAGAGTGATGGTTTCCAGGAGTTGATGGCAGCATGTAGGGATAGAGAAAGACTCTACGAGCACAATTTTTCTGGGAGCTAAAAAGAATACTTTATAGAAATCTACACCATGTCACAGAAAATTTGTAGAAGATAACATTTAAATTGTTCTCTCTCTATATGTAGGTAAGTATTATATGAGGTAATAAACATATTAAGTAAGTTGCTCAAGTATTCCACACAAATATAATAAATAGCTTAATTTGTCTGTCTACATGTGTTTAATATGACTTCATTGACAAATTTAAAAATACATCAATATATTTTTAAATTCATGTGTTCTTAAAAACATGGTACCTTGCAATGGAATATTACCTTAGTAGAAAGATATTGCCATAGAGAAGTATTGATGTTATGGTAAACAAAAAGAGCCAACAGCAGAAGAAACAGACACAGAGCTGCTGCTTTTCTCCAGGTAAGTCAGACACATAAATGGTTAAAATCTTAGAAGCAGAAACACTAACAGGTGGTTATTAGGGACTAGAGAGAGAATTAAGGAGAGTTATCACTCAGTGGGTACGTAATTCAAATATGCAATTTAGAAGTACTCTAATGATTTATAGATGTGTCAACTGAACTTAACAATACTGAATGTTAAAAATTTGTTGAGAGTATTTATCTTATATTATGTAAAATGTATCAAAATGAAATTAAAATAAAAGTCCCTAAAAGATAGTTACAAGGATAAAATGGTAAAATACATACCAAGAGAAGATCTTTACATATTCTTTGTCTAACGAAATACATGCAATCTGTTATCATACATAACTCTCAAAGTTCAAAAACACGAAAACAGCCCATTTTAATAACTGGCAAACTATATGAACAGATGTTGTCCAAAAGAAGTCGTGAGGATGGTACGCAACCATCTGACCTTACCATTTCAAGTGGACCTAATCATTAGTGGTTAAAACTGAAATAGGAATTAATATGTCATAGTTGTCTGTGTATATCCAATTCAAGTAAAAAATAGACTGACAATACTAGAATTAGCACAGATGTTAAGCATGGGGAAATCCTTTACTGCTGTGGGGAGTGTAGAGTCCCAGGCTCGTTAGTTAGTAACCATTTGTATTGTCTTACAAAGATAAACTTAGGCTCAGTGTGTATCCCAGAATTCTCATTTCTATATACTTGCCAAACAGAAACAAAGAGGATATTCTCACAAAATCCTGCACATGAATATTTATAATACCTTTATTAGCAACTTCCCCATCAATTGAAATATGCCAGATGCTTCTTAACTGATAAATGGATAAATTAAAAATAAAATGTAAAAATTTATAAACATATCTCAGTTGTATTAAGCTGGATGGCAGATGCCTTACTCAATAAACATGCTCATCCATATTTCCACTTTAATGGAGTTCTTGACAAAGGAAAACTATAGTATCTACCTGAATATAAAGAAAGAAATGTGCAGAATGGGATTTAAAAAGACAATGGTCAAATTGTTCTATATCTTGCCCATTGCAGACTCAATAAGAATTTCCATTTGTCTATTTTTTTAGAAATACACACTGAACAAAACAAAGCAAAAACTAAAACCTGAATTTTTCCGGATATAATTTTGTTTGAGACAAGATGTTTATGTAGTCAAGGTTGGCATCAATTCCTCATATTTCCAAAGGAATTGACAGGATAACAGCTTTGAAAAAACATGCAAAAACATAGGATTTATGAATTTAAAAATAAAATGTAATGAATTAAATAGCAACAGGACATAAAAAGTCAGGTATTTCTAGGCCCTTTCTCCCACCTCTTTGCTTTGCTTGCTAAAGTCATTCCCCATCCTTCACTATCTCAACACATAGATAACTTGATTCATGACTAATGATTTCAGTTGTCAATTTCATTTCCATCCTTATGCATGCTCTTCCTTTCTTTCTCTAAGTGCAACTGATTTTAGTGAACTATATGCTTGTAAATTATTTCAAATTACTGTCTTCTCCCATTACTGAGGCCCAAGAATGGATGGATATATGCATACATATACATATATGTATATATATACACACACACACACACATATATATCACTTCTTATGTGAGCCCATTTTGTCGTATTCATTATAGTAAATCATGTACTTTGTTTTGTAAATATTTAACACATTCACATAAAATATGGAGATAATTGTGCATGAAACACAGAAGGGAAAGGTATTTGGTAGTGAGATTTCAAGTTGCTGTAATGGATAATCCATATCTTTATTCGTCATTAGATGTACACCCAAATCTATTTTGCATCTTTCTTCCCGGGAAACAAATGTGTGGCAATACATTTATTCTATATAAGCACAACAAACTTTCTGGTATATTTCTGTCATTCATACCACTGAGACACATGCTTTTCTATTTTTATCCAGAGGTAGAGATGAGGAGAATGGGTATCTATTCTAAGATAAACAGATTATTTGGTCATGGCTTTGTAAATGTCTAATGTAGAAATGTTCTTTCTAAACCAATCAAAACTTTAACTCAATAAAAGGCTTTTGAGGGTTATTTTTTATAGCTTTACCACACAATAAGTCGAGTTTACAAATAACTCCTTCTGCAACTTTAAATTACTTTATATATTTATTGAAAAACTTGGCAGGGTTCATAGATAAATTTTCAATCTTCATTTTGTATATAATCTGACAATACCCCTGGCTGTAGAATTGCAGTAGAAAATATTGAGTCGCTCCATATCTTCCTCGGAAGCGAAATTTCTCAATAAACTCTACTTTTAAAGATGCTCATGCTGGGTAACTCAAGTAATAATCTAGAGGCTTCACTTGGAAAAAAAGCGTGCTTTCTGTTCTTTATAGCTTGTTTGCAAATTACTTAGAACAGGTAAGAATAGTTAGCGATTGATCATCAATGTTCCAGTTAGTTTTGCACACTTAGTTATAACAAGAGAATATATGATCTAATTTTTCAATGATTATAATATTTTGACAATTGAAAATTTTTAAATGTTTAGTCTTATCTTCTAATACTAGAATAACTTTCTCTGTTTCTCTGTCACTGTCTCTATCTTCTGTGCATGTGCATTGTGTCATTTATGTTGGAAGAAGTGGTGATTCCCATGCATGAATTTATTAGAAAACATTCATCTATTAAACTTCATAGAAAGTACATAAAGATTTAATATAGGAAATCATGTCCAAAAGTAGGATATAGTATGGCATTAGAGTAGAGGCCTACCTATAACTAAATTTCCATTGTTAGGCTTTACTGAACATCATTCTGTAGTTTGGGTTATAAAACTGCATTCTCTTTTCAATACACAGGATTAAAGTCTAGGATGCTGGAGCAAAGCTTTTTCTTAAATTAGCTTGTCTATGTCTCTTCTCTCTCTCTCTCTCTCTCTCTCTCTCTCTCTCTCTCACACACACACACACACACACACACACACACACACACATGGTGGGGCAGAGATGGGAGATGAATATTACTAATTTTTTATAGTTTAATGCAAATGTTAAGAGCAGAGTCTGGAAGCACTGTAAAATAGAAGATTCAATTTTTTCTGTCTCTTTCTCTCACTCTCTCTTCTCAGTTATTGCCACATTCCTGTCCATTTCTAATCTGTAATAACACTTACAGAGTTCCAGAATGTGTTTTATTTTGGAGGGATTTCTGCACAGTACTTCTCACAGTGTCTGTGACAGTCAACCAGTACAGTCAAAAAATGGACTGTTTCCAGGTGCTCCCCTTCTCTAGGGTAATGAGGAATCTTTTGTAAAAGTGGACATTGTAGAGATCCTGGAAGTAAGGGAGAATCACTAACTGAAGAGACATTCTCCACAGTTCTACAATATCCATCATTTGAATTTACTATGTATACTTAAAGTTGAAATATTGCGTCTGATAAAATAATTCTTTTTTTAATATAATTTTTTTATTGAGAATAGGAAAAAAAAAGTTTCCGCCTCCTCCCAGCCTCCCATTTCCCTCCCCCTCCCCCCACTCTCCTCCCCCTCCCCCAACTCCTCTCCCCCTCCCTCTCCAATCCAACTAGCAGTCATGGTTCCCTGCCCTGTGGAAAGTCCAAGGTCCTCCCCCCTCCGTCCATGTCTAGGAAGGTG
>NW_026067949.1:14667473-14691894 GCF_014885135.2 Alexandromys fortis
TTGTTCAACTATGTTCATAGCAGTATTATTTGTAATAGCCAGAACCTGGAAACAACCTAGATGCCCTTCAATGGAAGAATGGATGAAGAAAGTGTGGAATATATACACATTAGAGTACTATGCTGCGGTAAAAAATAATGACTTCTCAAATTTTGCATGCAAATCGATGGAAATAGAAAACACTATCCTGAGCGAGGTAACACAGACCCAAAAAGATGAACATGGGATGTACTCACTCATAATTGGTTTCTAGCCACAAATAAAGGTCACGGAGTGTATACCTGGTGAAGCTAAAGAAGCTAAACAAGAAGGTGAACCCAAGAAAATAATTCTTAAAGAAAAAAAGGGAAACTGTAACTCTTCAGACCTCTGTTCTCTTCCTGGTCAAGAGCACAAGGAAATTGCATTGAGAAAAAAATTCATTTGATTCTAAAATAGTCACTGACATTTAAATTCCAAGTGAATTCACCAAGTAAGTGATTGGTAAATGCTTAGAGATTTACAGTCGTATGAGTAGTTTTAAGTAATACTGCAAACAATAACACTCTAGCTGACAGAAAACTTGTGCCCCTGGATGTCACTTCCACATTTATTGTATGTCACATTAGTGGGTGGCAGTATTGCAAGCTTGACATCCAGTTGCCAGAAATGGGACGCAAAGAAAGATCAGCTCCTCGTTTTTATAGTATTATATACTTTAAGCTCATGTGTCTCTGTAAGTATGTGTAGACATTAATAAGACAAGTGTATTACTCTGTCAAATCATAAAAATATTTAATAAATCAAATGAACAAAATTTAGATTTACACTCAACATTTGAAAATAAGCAATTTAAAGAGAGCATAAGGTTTCTAGAAGCTTAAGTTTCAATCAGTGTGAGTGTGAGGAACCTGAAGTACCTGGAGGAGCAGAAAGTAGATGACTAAAATATATTGTCTGAAAAAAACTTTTAATAAAAATTTAAATAGAAAATAACCTGAAAAACCATCAGTAATTTTTATACTATGTGTTTAAATTAAACATACATTTTAACTTCATTTAAATTTACTAACCACCCTGATATCTCAGGATGAAGAAACCATTATTACTCACTTGAATTTTTATAATAATCTCCTTTGAACTCTCTGCCTGCTTCCTGTCTTGTTTTCACCTACACTTACATTGGCCATAGCGAAGCTGTAACTTATAGATCTAATTAAGCCACTGGTGTTCTTGCGAGTCTCTAGTTATCACTGATTTGGGAATAAAGACAAAGCTGAGTTCTGCATTTCCCTATCTACACGAGCCCATCTACACATCACATACCTTGTAAAAAACTTTACTGACCACGCTGGCTCTGTGTTGCTTCTGACACACACACAGAGATGCCTGCTTCACAAGTCCCTTTTCAGGTCCCTCTGTATTCTGTGTTTCTACTGGATGGCTGTGTCTTGAAGGTTTTCACGTCCACATTTTCTTGGATCTTTACTTGCATGCTACTTTATCCATGTGTGATTATCTACTAACCATACTTAAATATAAACTTGTAATTTGCAGGTGGAATGTTATGATTGATTTTTGTCAACTTGACACAAACCTAGACACACTTGGCAAAAGAGAATCTTTAAATTAAGAAAATGCCTTCAATAAATTGATGGTGGGTAGAGTCTGTGTGGTATTTTTCACAATTAAAGATTAAAGTAGAAGGGTCCAGTTCACTGTAGCCAGTGCCACCCCTGGGCATATGGTCCTAGGTTACCTGAGAAAGCAGACTGGAGAAGCCATGGAGAGCAAGCCAGTGAGCAGTGTACCCCTATGGCTCCTGATTCAGTTCCTGCCTCCAGTTTCTTCATTTGAGTTCTAGCCCTGGCTGTCCTTAGTGATGAACTATAGACACTGACAGGAAATAAATCCTTTCCTCCCCGAGTTTCTTTTGGTCATGACATTTTGTTTTATTTGCTCATCTATTTGGTTTTGTTTTCACACCAATAGAAATGTTAAGTAAGACATACAGTGTTACCATTTCATTAGGATATTTTCATAACATTTGACATTTTCTAACACTGTAGACAAATAAATGCACAAGTAGAGCATTTGCTAATTTTAAGTGTCAAATGAACCTGGCTATAAAATGCCAAGATATTGTTCCCACATTTTTGTCTTTCTTGTGTTCATGGATAACATTAATTAAGTAGGTAAACATAACAAAGAAGATTAACCTCTGAATGTGGCCTACCTATATTCAATTAGTTTAAAGCCTGACCAGAATAAGAATACACTGTCTAGATAGAGTACTACTGGTCTGACTTGGAAGTAGGTCATGAGCTTCTTTGTACCCTCAACTGTGAACTGAAGTACATGACACTCCTGGGTCTAGAGTTTGTTTTCTCTCAAAGTCTTAGAACTTAGTCATATTGTATGATCCAGTTTTCTAAACATAACTCATACAATATATACAACTAAGCATTCATATGCTTGATTATATGTATGATTGTGTGCATATAGACATTAAAATATCTGTATATCTACACATACCCATGTAAGCTTACACATCCTATGTTTTGTTACTTTGGAGAACCCTACTAGAGTTTGATAGATTATGGGCAAAGAGATGACATATTAATACATACACAGTGCATATGAATAGGCCTGAATTTAAGAATAACAATTTTGTAACATTCTGACTGAATATCTACTAAAATCCAACCTTGTAGGCAACATCAACTTTTGGATCCCATGTTCAGTTTGTATTCCCAATGCATTTTATAAATGTGTGTGAATAAATGTTTAGGAAACTATAACCTGGATATCAGCATCTGTGACACCTTTTCTATATACTATTTAAACAGCTTTAGGCTGCTTAATTTTAATTTATCTTTTGATATTATAATATAATCACATCATATTTTCACTGTGAGTCAGTCTACAACTGTTTTAAAGTAGCCAAAATCAATAAATAATTCTTCTGTCATACAGTACATTCAGATTACAGCTTCCCATACTTCCCTTACTCCCAGTTCCCCCTACCTTCCCTAGATCCATGGCTCCTCCATTTCTCTTCAGATAAGAAGAGACCTATCAGTGTTAACAGCCAAACACAGCACAACAAGATGTGTTTGCACATAAGATGTGTAATAAGACTAGGCATAAACTCTCTTATCAAATATGGACTAGGGAACTCAATAGAAGGAAAATGGTCCCAGAAGCAGGCAAAAGATTCAGAGACCCTATGCCGGGCGATGGTGGCGCACGCCTTTAATCCCAGCACTTGGGAGGCAGAGGCAGGGGGATCTCTGTGAGTTCGAGGCCAGCCTGGTCTACAAGAGCTAGTTCCAGGACAGGCTCCAAAGCCACAGAGAAACCCTGTCTCAAACAAACAAACAAACAAAAAGATTCAGAGACCCTCACTCCTACTGTTAGGAGTTCATTGAAAATGCCAAGTATGCATGCAGGGGAGCTAGTACAGACCCATGCAACCTTCATGGTTGTCAGTTCAGTTTCCGGGAGTCCTTCTGTGCCTTGTTGTAGGTCTTGTTCTCCTGGTGTCATCTTTTCCTCTGGCTCTGTCAATCATTCCTCACCCTCTTATTTAGCATTCTAAACTCTACTTCCCATTTGGCTGTGGATCTCTGAATCTGCTTCCATCAGCTGTTGGAGGAAACCTATCTGACGGCAGCTGGACTAGGCATCAATCTATGACTATAGCAGGGTATCATTAAGAACCATTTAATTGACTATTTTATTTTACTGCCAGGCAACATACGTCCCATTTCTGGCCATCCAGGCAGTGTTTTAAGTATGGGCTCTCTTTTGTGGCTTGGGCCTCAAGTTAAACCAATCATGGGTTGGCCACTCTCACATGCTCTGAGCCACCATAACCCCAGGCCATCTTGCAAGCAAAAAACTTTGGGAGTTGTAGGTTTTGTGGGTGGTGTGGCATCTTATTCCTTCCACTGGGAGCCTACCCTGGTTTCAAAAGATGGCTTGTTCAGGTGCTTCTTCAGGACTACTAGGAGTCCTCACTACGGTCACCCTCATAGGTTCTAGGAAGCTTTTATTGCAATAGTTTTCAACATTGTCCCCTAAATGCCCACCTATTCATGGGTCTCTCTGGTATTTTCTCCTTCCATTCTTCCCTCCCACACCTGATCCCTCCTGTTCCTATCCCCACCTGCCCTCATCCACCCACAAGATCTATTCTATTTCCCTAGCTGATTGAGACAGATGGAGGAAACAACAGCACATATGAATGTATTTGAAACATCAAGTTCTTAAGAATAAAATCTATATTTTAAAACTTCAACAGTAAATTGCATGCCAAAAGGTATCTGTTAAAGTTTAGAGAAGATATATTCATTCTAAAGCCTGTGGAAGTTTTTTAAATTAATTTAAAAATTTTTCTTTATTTTCAGGAAATTCATAAAGAAAAAAATCTCTCTTTTCATGTACATTACTATTGGAGAAGTATGGAAGCAAAGCAAGCTAAATTAAGACTTTCGAAAAGTAATTTTCATTTACCTTTTGATATTGTAAGATAATCCCACTATTTTTACATCCCTTTCCTACTTACAGATTATCCCAGTATTTACGCTCTGCTCTGATATCATGATTTCTCATTCTCTTAAAGCATGTATACATATGTGTATGTTTCTGTGTGTGTGTGTGTGTGTGTGTAAATACAACATGACTTCATGTGATGTTATTAGTATAGCTATGTTTTCCAGGGGTATCTTTGCTATTGGATAGCCAAATGCTTTTTACTGTGATTTCTTTCATTACTAACTTGGTAGATAATTCCTATAAAGGAGATATAGCTCCTTTTATTACAGTTCACTGTTCATACTTTTGTGTCTGTGGTTAGCTTATGAGTAATAACTTAGTTGAAAGTAACGTACTATTTGTGCCTAATTATGTACACAATATTTGGCAGAGTGTCTGACCTATTATAGTTTTCTGAATTAAAAGACTTATCATTACATGTGATGGTATTGACTGAAATAGAACATACGGTCTTGAGTCTTCATTCCCTAACTTCATATTCATAGCATTTGTTTCACAGGTTAATCTAACTAGTTACCTATATTCTTATTTTTTTTTACCTTTTTGGATTAAATATAATTATATAATTTTCCTATTCTCTTCTCTCTCTGCAAACCCCCCTAATTTCCTCGCTTGCACTTCCAAACACATGACCCCTCCTTTTCATTAATTATTCTTACATATATTTATCTTGTCTGAGATGTACCTTTTTTTAATTATTTGTATGTGTGCATGACTATGTGCGGGTAGATGAGTGGAGATGCCTGCAGAACCCAGAAGAAAGTGTTAGATACTCAGGATCTAGAGCTATAGGCAGTCATATGTTTCCCAATATAGGTGTTGAGAACGAAGAGCAGCAACAGTTCTGAACTTTTAACACTTCTCCCTAGCATCTCATTACTTATCTTAGGAGTCATATCAACTTTGTTATTTGTTTCACGTTTTCAGTTTCTTCATATATAAAATTAGGAAAGCACATGCAAACAACTCAGGAGATTGTACTGAAATTTCACCAGTTTATCCAAGGTTGGATACAGGACCTCTCCATTTTGAGAAAATCTTGGAGCTAAGTTAAATTAAGAACATCTGAACATTGGCCCCATCATGGAAACAGCTGGTGTAGCGCAAGGTATTTAACATGTGTACCTGATGCTTATGGGTAAATATTTGAATTATACTAAAGTTATCAGCTTTACTAAAGTTATCAGTTATACTAAGTTATCAGCTTAGACAATCTGATAACTGATATTGATTGCCAAATTGACAGGTTCTAGAATCACTTAGTATTAATACCTCTGGGCATGTATATGGAACTTCTGGTTTTGTTTATATGAATAACACACTCTCTAAAGAGTTTGAACCACTGTTCTCTGACATGTTGTAAATGATGTATATTCAACTCTATTACCACAATATCAATTCTCCTGAGGGATAGAATTTATTTAGTAGCACATAGGTTATACAATTTCATGAATAAAATATTTATACTTATTTTTTCAATAAACAGATTTTTGCTACCGATATATATTTACATGAAAATAAATAAACTGAAGAACAAACTAACATAGGTTACTAGTAAATGAAAGGGACTTTCTCTTTAGTGATGAATAAGAACTGACCAGTTTATTATATATGATTAAAAACTCAACATGATGTGGAAGAGATGGAAGAGAATTTAGTACTCTCAAAATTGAGTATATGACCAGAATTCATGTCTTCAGACACAGTAAAAAGTTACATTAATCAATGTAAGACTCTAAGTAGAAATTTCATTTCTCTAAGGTGCTTTACATTTTGTTTGAATTATAGTTCAATTACAACTATTATATTGCTTACAGTATTATTTTCTGAAAGCCATGGGTCATTATGATAATTATCTGTCTATCTTTTTCATTAGCCTTGCAAAATACAAACAGCATTGAAAGTAAATATACCTTTGCAAAAATGTATGCTCTGTAGGAAATAGTCATATATCTTGGATGAATAACTACTACAAACTTCAGTTAACTATTTAATTATCTCTCCCTCCTTTCTGCCTTTTCTTTCTTCTCTTTCCCTCCTTCAATCAGCTTCTCTTTCTCTCTCTCTTTTTCCTTCCTAGCCTAAGTAAGGTAGGGAGCTTTGCTCTACCATGATCTGCTTCACCGATAGTAGCAAGATTAATGACCAGGGACAGGAACCATGAAACAACACAAGTCATTTATTCTCGTATTTGTTGTACAGATTTTGTCAAGGTTATGGGTAGAAATGGGTGTTAACAAGAGTTATCAAAATACAGAAAATCAAACTCAGAAAAGAGTACTCTTGTTGAAAAAGAATAGAGTTGATTTGGTAGCCAGACTGCAAATGAATCTTTTAATAAACTGTCCAAACTTTAAAGCATGGTAACTGTTGAATACTATAGAATTACAAAAATTTACAGATATTTACAGACTCCAAACTATATTCAATGAATGTCATCCACACCATTATGGGTATACTGGCTAGCAAAACACTGGTTATTAAAGCATTAAAACAATTTTAGATGTTTTACTCCAACCCACCTTATAATTTTGGAGTTGATAGGATTTTTCTTTTCATTTTATGGCAGAAAACTTGGCCAATGAGGATGAATTTTGAGGGTTGAAATATAGGATACTGTTGTGGTCATTTGTCTAAAAATTGATAGATATTGTGGTCAAGCAAAGGCAATAAACAATGTACATTAAACAGTCTACTTTCAGCAATCCATGAAAAAAAATCTGGCATTTATTTTGTTTAATGGAAATGTTATTTGTAACCGTCCTCTTCCCCTGGAAGTAGTCATCAGGGACATTAGTGCCTTTGCAGGTCCATTACGAAGCCTAAACACTTCCATTAGATAAAAGAACTGAAATGATTATGAATAATGTTCTCTTCCTTCCAAAGTATTCTAAATCAAGCACTCAGTAGTACAATATGTTTTAGGTTAATTGGTTTAATCCAGTTTTAATTAAGTTGATGTTTCCATGACAACAAATGGTTTTTAAATTGATGAAATCTTGATGTTTCAGAATATGACTAAAATTAATTACCTAAGAGCATTTGACTCAATATTTTGGAACCATGTAGTGCAATTTTAGCATTGCTACAGAAATGGTTTTAATACTGACAGCTCACCATGTTGTAGAACTTTTAAAAACTGCAGTAATGATAAAAGGTTTGCTTTGGTTTTTTAAATTTTTGTATATTGAATTTCTAATGATTCACGTGTGACAGATTATATGTAGATTAAAATCCTATTATATATACAAAATCCTTTAAGATGGCTTGGTGGAACAAACCTATAACCTCAGCTATTAAGAGAGTTAAGTTATGTTAATGGCACATGCAGGGCCTGCCTTGACTAACGTAATGAGCTCAAGGCCAGGTCAGGCATCATTTAAGAGCTTGTCTCAAAAGAATAAAGTAAAAATGGGACGGGAGGTATAGTGCAAAGCTAGAGTACCTACTGAGCATGAGTGGGGTCCTATGTTCAATGTTCAGTGACAGAGAGAGAGAGAGAGAGAGAGAGAGAGAGAGAGAGAGAGAGAGAACAAGAGAGGCAGAGAAGAATGTAGGGAGAAGAATGTAGGGAGAAAGGGTGTGTGTGTATGTGTGTGTGTCAGAGAAAGAGAGAGAGAAGGCATCCTACAACACACAATATTTTGTCTCATTTCTAAAATTTAAAATACATATATATTTGGAGAAGAAAGGATTTATTTGGCTTATAGGGTACAGATTATTGTTGAGGGAAACCAAGACAGGAACTCATGGCTGGAACTTAGAGTCAGGAAGTGAAGTGGAAAACACAGAGGAATGGCCTTCTTCCAGGCTCACTTTCAAGAAATAGTGATATGTTAGCAGATAATTTTTTTAATAAAAGAAATTTTACATTTATATTTGTATTGCTTTTGTCAAAAAATTCTACTAGGTAAATAAAATTTTACAAGTGTACATAAAGTTATGTCAGAACAATTAATGAACAAAGGAGTCATAAATTTGAGAAAGTGTAAGAAGATATAAATGGGGGAGCTTGAGGGAAAGAATGGGAAAAAGGAATGATAGAAATATAATATCACACAAAAATTAAAAGAAATATTTTTTAAAATTGCACTAATTTTGAACATTAATGAGACAGGTATGCTGTTTTGGGGTGTTTGTCTGCACCCTGAAATCTCTCAGAGGTTTTAAGATAGGAGTCTGGCATTCATTGCCGACTTGAGTTGAAAAACCTGGATCCACTTCATAGAGACAAAAGATGATGTCATTTTAAAAGCCAGCAAGTCTTTTCCTCCCAGCCTGAACGTAGGTGCCAACACACACACGTTATTTTGCTGACAACCCGACAGTTGATAAACTAAGGGATGTACCTCTTCTGCTGCTGTGACCTTCCTGTCTATACTTCCCTTGCCTAGTGATTCCTTGGTATTTGAACTGATAATGGCTACCTGCTCCGAATCTGACCTCTGTATGCAAATTAGTTGTATTTCACTAGTTCCCTTGTCATACCGATATCAAGCTGCCTTGGAAGCCCACTTCCATGTGGCTCTTTGCTCACCTGTGCTCACAACTGTCTGATACTCTGTTTTCCCCTGGGTCCTAAGAGTTTCCCCTGGGTTTGCTGTGGAGTCTTGGGGCTGGTGGAGATGGCTAACAACACTTCTTCATTGTATCCATTTATTGATGATTAATATTGTTACACAGGGTTACCTAGATCATTTTTGTTCAAGTTTATAATGCATGTAGAGCATCTTCCCCATCTCAATCTCAGGCCCTTTTTCTCCTTCCTTGTCCTCATGGATCAACTTCATTCTCTAGACCTTTTACTCCTTTACGTTATCTGCATATATTAATTAGTATCTATGTATAAAATCTAAGACTACCAAATTAAAAAATCAAATCGTTTATTTTTGTTTATTTATTTGTTTGTTTTTGAGACAGGGTTTATCTGTGTAACAGTTGTGGCTGTCCTAGAACTTACTCTGTAGTCTCTTAAGCACACAAAGATCTGCCTGCCTCTGTCTCCTGAGTTCTGGGATTAAAGGTGTGTGCTTCACTCCCGAGCAAAATGTTTTATCGATATGTGTTGAAAGGTATACTTCCCTGTGAGCGTTAGGACAAGTATTTAGAATGCAGTTAGGGATTATTCAGGCAGAATAAAAACATGTTGTAGGTTCACCTCCAAGGATTATGAATTGGCTAGGTTTACAGTAACAGGGATGATTTTCTTCTCGCTGTGTGTGTCTTAAGTCAAATTATACAATTGTTGCTTATTGCCAAGGTATACATGCCTTTACTGTACCCATTGGACTGTTGGGACATGTTGACCATTGTCATGGCTCATAGTCATCTTAAATCAATAGGATTGTTGTTTACTTCATTTTTTTTGATGTTATCAAGGAGCCTCTGACACCTGAAAGATAGTCTTCTTGGAAGAGGAGACATTCACATTTGCTCAGGGACCTTTGGATCTGTGATTGAAATGTATGCTATCTTTAGCAATAGGGAGTTATCTATATCTCTTGGGACAAATAAGAAACAATATTAAAAGCATATAATATATTTGGAGTCTCTTGAACAACTGGTTATCCAGTACCAAATGGTCATCCCTGAAAACATAAACATACAGTACGTATAGTAACAAACAGCATTACAGACTGAGCAGGTTATATTTATGTACTGAGGGTCTGGCAAGAGAACATAAGAGGGTTTGTAGGGTGGAAACAGAAATACATTATTTCAAAAAGTGAAAGAAATTGCACAAATTAAAGAGAAATGTAGCAAAGTAAAGAAGGAAAAGTCAGGTACTAAGCCCCCCTCCTCAGTGTGTTCTGCTTCAATTTCCACTTCCAGGTTCCTGCCCCAATTCCCTCCATGAATCCCTTAACTGTAATATGAATGTCAAATAAATGCTTTGTTCTCTGCAAGTTGCATTTGGTACCTGTTTTGTCACAGCAGCATGAAACAAATTAGGACAGAAATTTCTACTTATAGTGGATGTTATTGTGCTATACCTCTCTCTCTCCTTTTCTCTCTCTCTCCCTTTCTCTCTCTCTCTCCTTCTCTCTCTCTCTCTCTCTCTCTCTCTCTCTCTCTCTCTCCCTCTCTCTCTCTACACACACACACACACACACACACACAGAGTGATAGGATCACAATTATAAATTTGTGTTAGAAGAACTATTCTGTAGGGAATTTGAAGATAAGCATCTTGATAAATTAAAATGATGGACGCCTGACTTGGGGAGTTTCAGAAAAGTGGAGTTAGTTGAGTTATTTGTACAGGTTTGATGACAATCTCAATCACTCCTTGATGTTTGTCTTTCATTTCTTCAAGAAGAGCCTTGGGATAACAGCTATATTCTCTCTATTTTACTGTCATAGTTGTCCAAATAAACACATCATTTTATTGGTATCTAAGATCTTTTCTACTTTTAAAAATCAAACAGTGTTAGATAGTGCTTGCCCAGAGGTTTGATATTATCTGGAGATTCAAATCTTCTGGGCTTTGGCAATTTAATAAACACACTGACTAAAGGAGTCTTGAACTAGTATTTACCAAGTTAAACTTTTTCTACAATAGCTAATACCAGCAGTTATTATCTCAAGCATTTAAGGATAGTCAATTTAGCTTATTAATACATCAATGTATTCAAATGGATAAACTGGACACGAGTCAATTGGCAAAGTAAAGCAAAGATAGAATAAGGTGAATTAAGTCACATAGGCAATTGCAAAGTATCAAAGGTCACCATTCCACTGGTGCTGCTGATGTGATTTCATCAAAATGATTCTGGGAATTTTGAAGTGATGTGGCTGGAGTTCCTACTAGGGACAAAATATGTTAAAGGACATGGAAGTCCCTTCTTTGTCTCTTTTTCACTTTCCTCTATATCTGCTAATGCCTGAATCTAATAAGGTCTGAGCCCCATTAGATAGAGAAGGCACAATTTGCATAATGTTGAACACAGCACCACAGAGTGATGGCTCATACAATTAAAGGGAGAATTTGGAGCTATAAGATGATGGGATAATGGACAGCATATTATGCTTATAATTTAGTATTCTTGATAGTCTACTCATTTCTCTCTTTTATTAAATGCATCTGTATTCTACCAGGTACTTCCAGACTTCTTTTTAGAACACTGTCACATTCTTGTAATTTTCTACTTAACATTGAAATTCTAATTTTTGATTCAGATCAGTGTGTAATAGGCCATCCCTCCATTTCAGCTGCTCTGTTTAGACAGTGGAATTTCAGATTTTCTTACCTTGGAACATCATTATATATGTTGCATAAGCCTTCCTAGGAGCATTTATTACCTATTTGTACCTTCTGTTTTTAAATGATGAGGAGAAAATAGGAGTACAGAGAGCATGATGTATTTTCATTTGTACCTAAGGATATTAATGAATGAGAATCAGCTAATTAATAATGCAAATTAAGTGTGATTTTGGTAAATATAGGATGGGACTCTGATTCAGCTGACTGTATGACTATAAAAACCTTTCCAATTTCTTCATTTCAAAAATGAGAGTAATCATGCATAGCCTTTATGTGTGAATTTTCATGATCTAATTAAAATTAAAGTACAGAGGTGTATGGTAGCATCATTTGGAACCCAGTAAAAATGAATACCTCTATAGAACTACTAGGAAGAATAATCACCTACACACACGTGTGCACACACACACACACACACACACACACACACACACACACACACTAATATTCACTCTAGGACAGTTACCACAGAGTGAGTTATGTGAAAGACAGTTCATACCTTGTGGATTAGTCAGTGTCTGGAACTGAGTCTCTTTTAGTGATGTTCAGTTTGGGTGATCTATTCAAGATCACAGTGTCTTTGCAGTACACTGAAGTGTGGCCCATTTCTCCATTAGAAAACTGCATGGCCTTTTCTGTATATTTCAAACCATATGTTTTTACTTACACTTCGGGTGTTGCCCAAGAAACTATTGAGTTCCTTTGAGCATACAGTAAGCAGGTCTATTTTCTTATATTTGGAAAGTATTTTATCATACTTTAGTAAGTATGAAACCAATATTTGACTTAATAACAAATATTTTTATTCAATAAGAAGAAAAGAAGAAAGAATCCATGTTGTAAAGAATATAGATAGGTAGAAATGCCCAGGATTCAGGAGACAGAGAGAGTAGAATTGTCACAAAACCAAAGGCATACGGATATACACAGTGATTCCTGGGCCAATCTAGGATACAAAATGAGACTGTTTAAAAAAATGGTAAAACAACAATGAATAAAAATATTGTAAATGAAAGAATGTAGATTATGCCTAAAACTTTCCCAAATTTTTAAAAATACATTAATGCGGATGGTAACTTTAGAGCAAGAACACCTGGCTGTTTTTCAGTAAGAAAACTGAGAAAATAAATTTTAGTTATTTGGGAGAAAAATAAACATTGCACCCAATCTATACTCTTCTTCTTTAGTCACCTGTCACATCAATACTGTTGATGATAACCTATAGGTATGATAATTGAATTTTTAGGGAAAAAGAGGAAGACTGAAATAGTAATTTTGATGAAAGAAAATCAAACTGCAATACTTCACTTTTGCATTGCAAGTCTTTTAGCCTAAAACAGGGGCTACAAAAAGGCAGCACTTAGCTTGGGTCACTCAGCAATGCATTTTGATGAGCAAGGTAAGATTAACAAGCTTTCTTAGGAGATGCCTCTAATCTGTAGCCTGTTTAATATTAATGGGCTTCTAGCTTCGCTGTCTCTTCATTGGACTAAGTTTTTATGAGACGCTCATTCCATCCAGAATGTAACCTACATCCTGACTGGCCAAACACCCATGGAACTGAGCCAAGGCCATTGCTCTCAATGAAGCGCTATCCGAAAAGAGACCACAAAATAGGACAGTGAATATTTGAGAGGAGCTTATGTCTAACTACTTTAATAATAAGCTGACACATGCCTAAAATAAAATTATGAGTCAAAATAGAGTGGAATCAGCATTATGCTAAGTCAAATCACTGGAGTGAAATGAGAATAAATAACTATGTATTTGGAACAAGATGACTTGAGGGAATCACAGATTTACTGAACTTCTCTGGATCACAAAGGCAGTTTAATATCATATGTTATGAAATTTACATAAAAATATGAGGTCATGCAGGAGTACAAAAATAATACCTTGTACCTGAAATACTATAAATTCCTGTATTTTTATTATGCCAATATATTATCATAGTTGAATGTAACTGTTTACAACTGATTGCAGTATCTGTTAAGAGAGGAAATAATATTTAAAATATAAGTAAAGTAGTTTTGATGCACATTTATTCAAAGTGAGGCATTTTTTTAAATCTGTATCTCCCTAAGTCTTCAAAATTTGAAAAGCAAGGACACATAAAAAAAAAAAGCACCAATACTACATATTGTCATCAAGAGGGATCCACAAAAGATCATACCTGTCACCCCCCATGCAGAAGGCCTAGGTCGGTCTCATGTCAACTCCCTAGTTGTTGGTGCAAAATCCATGAGCTTCCACAAACTCAGGTCAGCTGTCTCTGTGGGTTTCCCCATCATGAGCTTCACCCATTTGCTCATATAATCAATCACTTTTCCGTTTTCAGCTGGACTCCTGGAGGTTGGTCTAGTGGTTGGCTGTGGATCTCTGCAGCTGCATCCATCAGTATTTGTATTATGTGTCTGGGTTATCTCACTAAAGATGATTTTATTTTTTAGTTCCATCAATTTGCCTAAAAATTTTATAGTGTCATTTTTTTCTACTGAGTGTACTACATTGTGTAGATGTACCACATTTTCTTTATCCATTCTTCAGTTGAGGGACATCTAGGTTATTTCCAGGTTGTGGCTAATACAAATAATTCTGCTGTGAACATAGTTGAGTAAGTGTCATTGAGGTATGATTGTGAATCCATTGGATCTATGCTCAAGAATAGTATTGCTGGATCTTGAGGTAGATTAATTCTAAATTTCCTGAGAAACTACCATACTGGCTTCCAAAATGACTGTACAAATTTGCACTCACAACAGTAGTGAAGTTATCCCCTTACTCCACATCCTCTCCAACATAGGCTGTCATTAATGTTTTCGTTCTTAGCTATTTTGACAGGCATAAGATGGTTTCTCAGAGTTGTTTTGATTTGAATTTTTGTGATAGCTAAAAATGCTGAACAATTCTTTAGGTGTATCTCAACCATTCAAGATTCTTCTGCTGAGAATTTTCTCTATAATACTGGAAGTTCTAGCTAAAGCAATAAAACAACAAAAAGAGATCAAGCGATACAAATTGGAAAGGAAGAAGTCAAACTTTCACTTTTTTCAGATATATGATAGTATATATAAGTGACCCAAAACATTCTATTTTGGAACTCCTACATCTGATAAACACCTTCAGTAATGTGACTATATATAAAATTAACTAAAAAAAATAGTAGCTCTCCTATATACAAATGGTAAATAAATGAGAAAGAAAACAGAAGAATCCCTTTACAATAGTCACTAATAATTAAAATATCTTGGTGATAACTCCAACTAAACAACTCTAACTAACTAACTATATGACAAGAATTTAAGTTTTTTAAGAAAAAGATTGGGGAAGAGATCAGAAGATGAAAATATTACCCATGCTCATGAATCAGTAGGATTAACACAGTAAAAATGACAATTGTTCAAAAACAATCTACATATTCGATATAATCCTCATCAAAATACCAACACAATTCTTCACAGACCTTAAAAGAACAATCTTCAATTTTACATGGAAAACCAATAAAACTCAGGATAGCTCAAATAATCCTGTACAATAAAGGAACTTCAGGAAGCATCACCATCCCTGATTTCAAACTCTACTACAGAGGTATGATAACAAAAACGTTGGTATTGACATAAAAACAGGCACATGGATTAATGAAATTGAATTAAAGAAACTGAAATAAATCCACACACCTATGAACACCTGATTTTTGACAAAGAATTCAAAAATATACAAAAGAAAAAAATCATCATCAACAAATGATGCTGGCATAATTGGATGAAGGTGTGTAGAAGAAGGAAAATGGATTCATGTCTATTGCTCTGCACGAAACTGAAGTCTTAGACTTCAACATGCATCCAATTGCACTGAGGCTGGTGATAGAAGTTAAAGTGGAAAGTAGCCTTGAAAACATTGGCACAGGAGACTACTTCCTGAATATAACACCAGCAGTACAAACAATGAAGTTGACAAAAGTGGGACCTCCTGAAACTGAAAGCTTCTGTTAGACAAAAGACAATCTCAATAAGAGGGCAGCCTACAGAATGGGAAAAGATTTTCACAAACCCCACAGCAAACAGAGGACTGATATTCAAAATATGCAAGAACTCAAGAAACTAGACATCAATTGTAACATGAATCTAAATGGTCTTAAAAATTAAAACCTGGAATCAGATATTAAGTGGAAACTGATCTTCTCCACTCTGACCAAAAGCTTTATTTGACACAGTACAAATAAAATACTACCTTATTTCCTTTTTTTGTCTATAATAATAAAGATTATATCTAATATAAGAAAACCTAGATACAATAGGTACAATAACTATACATGACAAATACTTCAACAATGTCTAGTCCATTAGCATTTTACAAATTCAAAGAAAATGCTCCATTAACTATCCTATCTTGGGAATTCCAAAAAGTTGTATTTAATTCATTTTATAATCCAACCTGCATTACCACATTTCTATACCCCCCTAATTTACAATGATGTCTCTGAATCTAATCTCGTTGGTCAAGACTTTTCTTGAACATTACCAATAACAACTTGTACCCATCCTCTATTATATGATAATAAATATCTATGACCTATCTTTTGGGAATGTGGGTATAGTTCTCTAGACTATTTCCTGATAACTGGGAACTCTGGTAATCTTTGGGTACCCTAAAAAATTATATTCAAATCATGACTGTATAATTCTGTGAGGCTGGATCATCTCACTCACAAGCCTTGAAGCCATTCTTGAAACAGAACTCTAAGGAACTTGCAACAGAGGCAATGTTGGATCAACTGGTCCATCTGATCCCATTGAAGATTTTTCAGGGGGCCTTCCTAGACCAAATTGACTATCCTTAATCCAGAATGTGTCCACAGCCCCTCACTTCCTGTGGAAACAAAAGTAT
The DNA here is from genome assembly GCF_014885135.2 of Alexandromys fortis. Taxonomy (NCBI): domain Eukaryota; kingdom Metazoa; phylum Chordata; class Mammalia; order Rodentia; family Cricetidae; genus Alexandromys; species Alexandromys fortis. The sequence continues at coordinate 14,684,164 of NW_026067949.1, forward strand.
AAGCTCATCTCCAAAGTAATATATTTTTTGGCTTAAATTTTGAAGTCAATGCATTTTAAAAAATATAAATGTTGAATTAAGGCAACAACATTTATAACCAAATGTCTCTTAGCAGCTGTTGTTCTTTCCTGAGCAGTAAAACAATTCAAAGACAACATAATAACAAACAGCATTCAGACTATCTGTGTATTTTTCATTTTTACATGACTTTTTTTACATTAATTTACCTCCCTTTTAAAGATTTTATTATTTTAAAGCTGTATATTACTTTTTTATGCCTGTCTATTACTTTTATTTACTCTCCAAAGCCTATGTATATTTTTAAACAAACCATTTAGAGGTTTTGATTTTTTGTCTGAATCTGTCTTTACTGCATATCGTATATTTTTATGACCACATGAGTCGTTAAACTGCTAAATTCCATGGCTAGGACTAAGGCAGAAACCTTGACAGGTGGTTCTTCCTTGATCCTTGGTTCCCTGAGAGGTTAGTGTCACAGCAGAGGTATGTTTATCACTATTAGGGTCTTAAAGAAGCCCCCAAAGAAGACCGACAGCCACATATGCAATAACAAGAGCTCTTTATTAATTCCAACTTGGTGACCCCAAAAGAAAATCACAAGCTCCTTTTAAGTAGAGTTAGGGGAATTCCAGAGAGGAGGAATTAATCAGGGATTGATTGGTAGAGAAAAGATTAGTATGGGAGCTGATAGGTAGAAGATTCTTGTGCTTAGGGACCTTCCAGCAGCAGGATAGGGAAATCTATCTTTAGTTATTCAAGAGACAGGGGAATGCCTCCTGAGTGAGCAAAAGGTCTTTAGGGGCCTACTGAGACAGCTGTGGGGTGTCTGTTGAGCTAGCAGAAGGCTGTGGTTCTTCGGAGGACTGTCTATTTAGCTCTGTCCCATTTTAGTGAACCAAAACTAAGGTTTAGATTTCTGTTAGGCTACTAGGAGAGCCTGGTCTGTGTCCACACTCAATTCTTTCAACCGTGATTATGGTCCTAACTCTGGAAAGCCCCAAGTTCATGCTACCACTTACTAGCATGCCATCCATGGCTCTTAAACCACATTTAAGCTTTTGCTTGCAGGGCCTCTTAAAAGAGCCACATGTTTTATGGCTAATGCTGAATCAGAAAGCTGTCTCTTAAAGGAGCAGTGCCTCTTAAAGCTGAAATCAACTTTGGATTTTTTTGATTATAGGTATAAGAGAAGAGTCACATATGGGAAAATAAAACAAAAGGAAAAAAAGTTAAGCCAGGCGGTGGTGGCGCACGCCTTTAATCCCAGCACTCGGGAGGCAGAGGCAGGCGGATCTCTGTGAGTTCGAGACCAGTCTGGTCTACAGAGCTAGTTCCAGGACAGGCTCCAAAGCCACAGAGAAACCCTGTCTCGAAAAACAAAAAAAAAAAAAAAAAGGAAAAAAGTTAATGATGAGAACAGCTATAAAACAGTGAGATGAATAAAATCTCTCTTGGAATAAATGTTTAAAGATGCATATTGTTTATAATTCATCTTCAAAGCATAGAGCACAGAGGCCTTAACACAGTGAGTACACAACAGATAAATATGTACAAATGTTTCAAGTAAAGGACACATTCAAGGGGCACCTCACTGGAGATTTAATACATGGCTGCTCTTAACATAACCTTATTCCTTATTTAATAGTTCAGGCTAAAGCATTCAGTTCATATCATTCTACAATAGCTCATATTTCTCCTTCTCACTTTCTTCTTAATTTCTTTAGCCTGCTTTCTTCTTCTTCTTCTTCTTCTTCTTCTTCTTCTTCTTCTTCTTCTTCTTCTTCTTCTTCTTCTTCTTCTTCTTCTTCTTCTTCTTCTTCTTCTTTCTTCTTCTTCTTTCTTCTTCTTCTCCTTCTCCTCCTCCTCCTCCTCCTCCTCCTCCTTCTCTTCTTCCTCCTCCTCCTCCTTTTTTGTTTTCTTCTTCTGTTTTTTGGAGACAGGGTTTTTCTGTATAATAGTGAACTAGCTCTTGTAGACCATGCTGGCCTCAAACTCACAAAGATCCACCTGCTTCTGCCTCCTGACTGCTGGGATTAAAGGCGTGTGTCACCACTGCCTGGCCTTCTTCCTTTTATACATTACTTAACTGTGTTATAATTTTACTTGGGATGTGTTTGTGTGTGTATATGTGTGTATATATTTGTGTGTGCATGTGCACATATGTGTTTGATTTTTCCAGGCTTTTACATTATTTTTAAGAAATAGGTTTCCTAAGGAAGCTTGAATTTGGCTGCTTATTATAATCTACTCATTTATTTCATGAAAAAAAGAGCTTGTATATGAAGCAATAATGCTATATATAAAAGAGAAAAAAACTAAAATAAAAATGGACAAAGATAGGTCAAAATGATAAATTCATTAAAAAATCAAGTAAATCCTGGCAGAATCAGTCCCTAAAGTTTTAGTGTTACAGAATTTAAAAAAAAAATGAAGAATTTTGTTTTTAAAAGTCAAGTATTGGTCACTCAGATGGCTCAATAGATAAAAACACTTGACAGCAAATGTGATTGCCATGATTGATTTCAGGCCCCCAATAGTGGTGGGAATGTAAGTTGTCCTCTACCTCTCTTATATGTGTGGGACCATATGAACAACATCACACACTTGTTACACACACACACTCTTGCATACACACCACACACATTAAAATTATAAATAAATAAATAAATAAATGTTAACATTAAGGTAGTGTGATATCTGTTAAGTTAAACTTGATCTACCTAGTGAAGCAATAGCTGTCTTCCAGTGGAAAATCTGAGAATCTATGTATCATGTACCCAGGGTGTAGAGTGAAAACTATCATTATCGTGTTATTGTAGGGAGACTTATGAGTATTTAGATAGTATGTGGTAGATATTGGATCTCTAGACAATAACTGTGAACCTCTGTGATCTGAGAGGGCAAGGAATTGGGAGACAGTGTTCTGCTCTGTGATGAATGGGGGTCAGGGTAGAAAAGGGCAGAAATGAAGCTGTTTGCTTACTGATGATGCCCTAGCTTCATGTAACTGAGGTCAAGTCACATTTACCATAGTCTACTGCTGCCTTGGGGTGGAATTCAGTGTACTGGATCTCTTTTTATTAACTCACTTTGGTTATAACTAAATCACCAAGCATCGTTTTTCAGAATATGAGTGTGTTCCCAGGCCCATGGTTAAATCTTTGGATCAGTTTAGCTCCTGTTCTCAGTGGGAATCACACAGATCTAATAACAAGAGTTCTCTAGACCATCTGGAGTGTTACACCGCCGTTCAGTTCCCTCTAATTTGCTCTCAATGTGCCACTCCACTTTCTCTGTTCTCGAAGGACATCCCTGAGTTTTAAATTGGCTGTTTTCTTTATTCATTATCAAAGACTAGCATTAGGAAAACACAGAAAAAAATGTTGTATTTCAAAGCAACAGCTGCTCCGCCTTCAACCTTGCCTTATTAAAAGTCTCTTAAGTTGTGTACCATATTGAGTATTTAACTTTTCTGACAATGACACCGATTTTTATCAACTTTCCCTGATTTTTAATGAGCACATTTTGCCCTGCTTTCCGTGTCAAAGGGTAGAGAACTATGGGTTTTGGTTTCCGGCTGTTTCAGTTAAAGAGCTGATCATTATTTTGTGTACTCTTACATCTCTAATAAATTCGATTAAGGGAAATTGTGACACACAAAGTGGCTCGGTTGACATTGATTTTGAAATGGCATTGATAATTACTCCAGCCCAATAAACCTCGTCTGTTTCCACAGCAGATGCTTTTCCACTAGAAAGCCCACACCATAATTTGTCTTCATTTTTCCTCCCTTATTTTCCATGCATCATCCTGTACATTTTGAAGTGCGTGCAGATAAATAATCTCCCACGGAAGGCAGGCACAAAACAGCAGATTCCAGACTGAATCAAGCCATCAAAGTGCCTCAGACTAAACAGCTTCACAACCATCATCCGGCTCCATTTACACTCGCATGCTGCTTCCTCAATGGGAATAATTGGATGATTTATATTCCTGCTGGCTTTTGAACACTATTGTCACTGCGTAACATGAATTAGTTTTAATAAGAACTTTCACATGAACACACAGAAATAGAATGATTGTGAAAGTAGATGACAATGATTCAGAATTATTTTGGGGAGCTTCATCAAAAGAGTATTCAAGTAATTAGAATGGTTAAACAAACGTGCATCTTCTTTACTACTTTTAGCTATTTAGACATGTCTAATGAACTTGGCCTGAAAAGAGTATTGTCTTTGGTCTTCTCGTTTAGTTTTAGCAGCACTGATATATGTTATAGCAAAAGAAATGAAAGGTAGTTACACTTTAAATAGCCATAGGATGCAGATTCAATAACATTGTGTGAAGTATAAATTAATTTTTGAAATAAATCTTGAATTATGCTTCACAAAGATATATGATGATGGCATGGTTTAGATATATTTTGTGGGTTTTTTTTATGGTTTCAATGTGTTAGAGTTAGAAGGACACCTGCAAGAAGGGATCTTAGTTGAGGAGGGGTTCCAAGAATTGACCCTCTGATTTAGACTGGCTTCCTGCCTTGCCATGTTATCTTGCAATTTCTCTTGCCACTTTAATTTTACCTACTATGGAGTGATATAGCTCACAGTGTTCTCACTCGAGCTAGTGCTATGCTCTTCAGCTTATTCCATAAATGAACTAAAGGAACCTCTTGCCTTTAAAACATTACCCAGTTGATGTATTTTGTTAAAGCCAATGAATAATGAATAGTGTGATGATTTTCATCATTAAAAATATTCTGGAACATACTTTGAAAGGAATATCCTAACACAATATAGGTAGAACTAATTACAATTTTATTTAGAAAGATGTTAAATGACATTATATCCCTGTGGAGGTAATTCAATATATTTATTTTATAATGGTTGTGGAAGTAGTCAGCAATAATCCTCTAAACATAATTTGCATGACATCGCAGAAGAACAACATTGTTCTAGAGTAGTAGGCTGACTAAAAACATGTGCATAGCTTCCAGTCTGTTATTTAGCGTTGGTAGTTGTAACAAATAAAATGAAGGAAAGTAGTGAAAGTGGTTGATATCAAATTGAAGAGGTCTTTTAAACTAGAATAAATATAAAGAGGCTCATTGTGTGGCTACTTAAAAGTTATGAGGGAAAGAGTTAAAATATTCTTCTGGGCTAGGAAGAAGGTTTGCTAGATAATTTCATTGCTATGCATACATGAGTCCCTGAATTCTGCTCTGAAGCACTCACATAAGATCCAGCCAGGATGGCATGTATGATTCTCCTGTTTTCAGTGGGTTTTGTGTTGTAGCTTGTTTCCCTGAAATAGAAATATTCCACCCTTCTTTTTAAACCAGAAGGCAAGCAACTCAAAAAAGCTTCAGGAAATCACCCAAACTGACTGGCTTTTCTAGACTCCTCTCTTCCAAGAGTTAAAAATAAAAATTGCTAAGACTCATTCTTTGACTAGTCAACCTACAAATCACACTCTCAGACAAGTCAAACTGCAAAGACCATCCAGCTGCACTGAAGAAGTAGGAGACAGCTGTGCTGCCAGGAAGAGGGTTAAATAAAGTGAGTTGCCTGGAAGGGACACTCTCCAGACAGTTATGCTGCCTAGAGACTATGAAGTATGTTCCAGCTTCCCAGGTTCCAAGATTTGTCATAAATGCTGTAGTGAGCTTTAATGATACAGTGGTCTCTGAGTCATTTCTGCTCCTATAAGCCACCACTCACCCTGTATTCCTGTAACTATCTCCAATTCAACTACTTGCTCACTCTGTGGGACCTTCATGGTTTCTAAACTTTGTCTGCAATGGGCACCTTTCTTGGGTGAGTAGATGATGTGTGTGCTGTGCCTCCCCAGAAAAAAATGTGTCACACAACAATGAGAAAATAGATGAATATTAGCGTTTTTTGCATAGCCAATGGGTACAGCTTAAATAATAAGATCCAAGATTAGTGATAGACCTTATGTTAAAGATTAAGGTAGAGTGCAATTAAGAAAGCCATCTGATGTCAACATCTGGCTTCTACAAGCACATGCTCATGGCCACACAACATTCACATAAATATGTATTTATACAAGTACACAGACATGCTCTTTCTGTTTGCTCTCCAGCATTGTCATGACAAACCCCAATTTCTGAGAAGCCCATAAGATAAACCTCAATATTTATAATCCCTTAATATAAAAATTTGATTAACTAATTGTCTTATTATCTCAATTATTTCAAAACAAATGTGGTTGGTAGATAATTACTACTGTTGGTAGTAGTTAGTAGAACACAGCTACTGTTTATTTGTTGAAATAGAATAACATTTATATATTACTAGATACCTTATATATAATGGCTGTGTATATGTCACTAAATGTCATACTAAAATTATTTCATTTTGTTAGAGATTTTTTGTTTACACATTTATAATTTCAAAAGTTAAAAAATATTGAGTTTATACCATGCTACCAACAAAGTCTAAATAATGAACTTTTAAGGTTATTTTACATATTAAATTGAGCATTATTTTAAATATTAAAAATAAAATGGGGCTAGCCAGATAACTCAACAAGTAAAATTGCTAGTTTCAGCTAATCTGACATAAGCTAGAGTCATTTTGAAGTACTTCAAACGAGAAAACCCAACGCCAAATGGACCTATAGACAGAATGGTGGAAAATTTCTCAGACTAATAACTGATACGGAAGACCAGTGTTCACTGTGGCCAGTGCCACCCCTGGTCTATTTGTCCTTGGTGATATATAGAAGCAGGCAGAGCAAGCCGTAAGTGTCACTTCTTCATGGCTTTTGCTTTAGGTCTTTTCTCTACGTTCCTGCCCCCACGTTCTTGCCCTGGTCTCTTGACTTAAACAACATACTAGAAATTGTTTTATGAAATAAATCCTGTCCTCCCATTTTGCTTATGGCAAAGAATTTCTATCACAGCAACAGAACCATTCAAACCTAATGATCTGAGCTTGAGCCCCAGGAATCATAGTGGATGGAGACAAATGACTCTGCAACTTTGTCCTCCAATAGCCACATATAAGCTCACACATGTGTGCATGTACACACACACACACACACACACACACTGGTAATACAATAATAATAGTAGTAAAATTATATATCTATATTTATAGTAGAAAACTTCCTTCTATTTACTGCACAGGGACATTATATTCCTGCATAAAAATTTTAAATTTAGGGACACCCATAATATTCTCTGCAAAGAAGATGCAGCAAGGTGATACTTCTACCTCTGTTACTGCTTGGTATCTGACTGTAATTTAATGGAAAGGGAGTGTGGATTGAGGAAAGTAATAGACAAGAAACAGAAATAGAGATTGGAGGGCTCTGAATACTGTAACAAAAAGTCCTGAGTGTATTACTCACAGTTCTTAAAAGACACAATCAAAACGGGAAGGCTCAAGACTTCCATGATACAAAGAACAAGTAAGCATAATTACCTCCTTACATCTCAAAACACATGGTAACCACACCCTAAGTCAAACATCCCGTTTTCTGGCCTTTGAGGAGCAAAGCATTCAGTAGTACACCTTTGGTTAAACATCCTGTTGCTCTTCTTTGAGGAACAAGAATAGGTTTGAACTCTGATCATTAGTCAAGTTGGAACAAATCCAAAACTGTGGCTGACAATGAAGGCTGATGAGAAGCCAAGGACAATGACACTAGGTTTCGATCCTAATACATGAACTGGCTGTGTGG
>NW_026067949.1:14691940-14709381 GCF_014885135.2 Alexandromys fortis
GAGTGGGGGGAGGGGCGATGTGTGCGAGGAGGGGGAGGGAAATGGGAATTTTTTTTTCGCAACAACTAAAAAAAATAAAATAAACAAAAAAAAAAGAATTGAACTTAAAAAAAACATACCTGAACATGAGTACCCTATATATGCATATGTGTGCACAGTGTGCATATGTACACACTGAATGGCAACAGTTCTTTATAACACTAAACACAAACAGAACTCTATATTTGTAGTGTTTAAAATTACATAATTTATCAGTAAAAATATTCAGATTCTCCATGTAATATGAGCTTGCATTTTTATAATTCTCAAAAACAAAATGTAATATAAACCCCAAGGTTATAAGAAATATTCTGACCTCTTAATGCAAAAGATCTGATACAACCAGTTATAGGTGCTTACAAATATAAAGCAAAAATAAATTAAATTGATGGTGAGCAAAGTTAAAACAACACAAAATAGATAAATAATTACTTAAAACATAAATAGTGATTTCCAAGGTGCAAGTTTTGCTTTTGATTACTGAGTTTTGGAGTCAGGCTTTAAATTTTTAATGATAACACAAGTAAGGGCCTTTCTTGCTCTTTTCTGTTTGTGTCATAAATGCCTCCTGCATCCAGATTGGCATCTCTTTTCCTAACTCTGAAAAGTTTTCGGTAATGATTATTTTAAAAATGTTTTCAGTGATGCGATGGCTTGAATGATAATGTCTCCCACAGGCTCAGGTATATTCTTCACTACTTCTGTTTGTTGGATTCTTCTTTTATATCTTTCAAGTTAACTACTTTACCCACCTTGATTTTGTTCCTCTGTTTTATTTTTTGTTCAAAGTTGTGCTAATACTTAATCCTTATAAAAGAATTATGATGAATTTTTTGAGAAGCCTTTTATTTGAGATGACATGCAGGGAATGCACACATATATGCCTTTCTATTTGTGAAATGGAAAAGGTTACATGTCATCTTTTATTATGTTCTGCCTAGTCGGAAGGCAAAAAAAATCTTGTTGACAAAAATTAATCTTTTAAGAGAACTAGCAAAAAAAGGTATTGTTTCTAGACAAATGAACAGATGGTCATTAATGGCAAAATAAAACTATTTCCTTTGTTACCATAAGTATTCATTTCATAGAGAACAAGTTTTTGAGATGTTCCTGTAGTATCATTTTTTCTAATAATATACAAACATGCATAGTATAATTTATTTAAATAGTATACTTAATTTCTATTTTTTTCCCTACACTTTGTATTTTATGAAGGTAAAGTCCATTCTTGTTTTCTCTACAGTCAAAGTGTCCTTAGGGGCTAAAACATATTTTCACATAGTAATAATTAATAATTAATAATTAGACACTTGTAAAGGAGAATGATTGTATAACCAAGTGCCTTTATAACGACACATACTGATGAATTCAGAACCTCAGTCAAGGGTCATATTTTAGCAGAGATTTGGAAAACCTTTCAAAAGCCCATGAACTAAAAGCTTTCCCCCCAGTCTGATCCTATTTCAAGCTGGTAGAACTATTAAGACAGAAGGTCTAGTAGGTTTATATCTCATCATGGATGGATGCTGTTGAAGGTGATGATGGGACCTTGGTATCCTTCTTCCTTATCATTGATAGTATTTGCCATGGAGAGAAGCTTCATCCACATTCCTTGTGGCTCTGATGAGCCTTCTTCCTACAATTTCAACGACATCATAGCCATCTGACTGGTTTCTGAATCCTCTAAAACTGTGAGGGAAAACAAGCCACTCCTTCTGTTTACTAAGTATTTATTTCATTTCCATTGTTAATTATGACTACCTGTGAAGGGGTCAGTTATGTGTCTGTGAGTGCGTGTGGTTGTGGAACATAGAAAAGTTGTCAGTCATCCTGGAGCTTGAGTTATTAGCCGATGATAGCCACAGGATATGAGAGCAATCACTCCAGTACCAAACTATCCATTAATTTTTTTCCTTTCTTTGTATTTTTCCTCTCTCTCTTTCTCACAAAAATTACATCCCAACCACATTTTTCCTTCCCTTTAGTCCTCTCCAACATTGCCTTTACCCCAGTTTTATTCCTCTTTGTTTCCTTTCAGAAAGAGCAGGCCTTCCAGAAATACAAAAATCACACACTGGAAAACAAGTAACAATAAGAATAGACACCTACCCTTATATCAAGGCTAGACAAGGCAACCCAGTAGGAGGAAAAGGGTACCAAGAATAAATAGGCAGAAAAGTCAGAGACTACCCCCACTCCTATTGTTAGGAGTACCACAAGAACACCCAGATATATAACCATAACATATATGCAGAGAACCTAGCATAGACCCGAAAAGGCTCTGTGATTATCACTTTGGTATTTGTGATCCTCTATGTGTCCTGCTTATTTGATTTTGGGGGCTGTGGTCTTGTGATATCTTTGATCCCTCTGGCTTCTACGATCCTTTCCCCTCTTTTGCGGGGTTCCCTGAATCCCCTTAATGGCAAACAACCTATTCCTATCTGTTGACTAAACTTCTCCTTAGTTTAGTCACAGTGAATAGTCGGAGTGGTAGGGTTAGGAGGCCCAAAAATTAATCAGTAATAATATTTATTGTTGTAGGAGATGAAGGAAATGATCACTCAGGTAACATAGAAAAGGACAGTTGGAAATTCTTAGCTTGAATATGGTATTTTATTCATGTTCACTTGCCTATTATTTTGTTCTATTTTTTAGAAGGCTACAGGTGGCATCCACAGCTAAAATTTGAAGCCAAATCTTTATAAGGTTCTGAATGCATCCATGAGCTTTATCATATTTTTAATTGTTACATAATTATAAAAGGAGGATGTGTGCTTTTTGGTCTGTAATTCTAGATTGTAAACCCATTTAGCAGAATCTGGGAGCAACTAAAAGCATAAGATTAACACTCAATAGAAGTGAATGATGAATTAATACATGGCTGACAATATTCTACACTGTATAGAATTAAAGTTGGATAGAAGATAATTAAGTTAATTAAAATAATTTACTGAATGATATTGGCAGAAAAACAGAAGATACACAATGAATACAAGATAATTATCAGAGCTACTTCACGAGTCTTCTGTAGATCAGGAAACAATGAACTAAACAGTAAAGGAAAAACTAAGATGGAACACACAGATCCAGGATAGTCATATAGTGTGCATTGTGGTATGTGATTATTCAAGCCTTCATGCCAGGAAGAATATGAAAAAAGAATTAGTATTATAGATAGTGTTAAATGTCAACATGACAATGTTGAATCACTTGAGAGTGGAGCCACTGGACATGTCTGTGGGGTCTTAATTAATTGCCTAGTTGAGACGGTATGATCGCCTCACTACTGGTAGGGTAAGTGTATGACTAAGAGAAAGGACTATACAAAATGTTGAAAAATATGAAAATGAGCTTTTTCATATGTAAATATAATACATATACACATATATAAGTAGCATATATTCTCTCATTTATTCTACAAACTCATCTAGTAAATTAGTACTGCTTCACAAGAGATCACATTTTGCTTTCATTCTGAGAATCTGGAACCCTGAAAAAGTTATGGAATGCTGATGGTTCCCTTTCTCTCTCATGGCAAGCATCATTCGCAATTGTTGCTCATTACTTGTCTGCTGTTGCTGACTGCTCGTGATTATGGCTAGGCTTATTGACCTTCTTGCACCTGTGTGTTTTGCAAAGCACAGTAGCAGGTGAAAAGGCAAACGGTGTAGATAAATTTCAGATTGTGACATCAGGTGGCCAGATCCCCTGGTTATCAGTCCAATATGTAATCAGTGACAAAAAGGATGATTAGGCAAGTTGATTCAGGATTGAAAATACTGAAATGAACCCATTATATCCTGATAGACCTGGCAAAACAGGGTATTTGGTAAGCCAAAATCTACAAGGAGATAACTGATTAGCATTTAACATTCTTTACTCTGATGGAATAAGGCACTTGATGCATCATCTAGGGTAAAGACCTGGCAAATGTGGAAGCTTGAATGAAGCCTGCCTTTTCTGTTGTGTTCTTTGGTTTTATAGTTCTTAAATATATGCCAAGTCACAAGGCATTCTCTGTTCACTGAGTCAGGATATCTTTTAGCTGCTGAACATTTATTGTGTAGGTAGCACTTCATATGTGAATCATTGTTAAAGGTCAAGAATTTTCAGGATGAGTGTTATGACAATGTCTGAGTCACTTATTTCAGTTACATCATCCCAAAATAGGGAGAGTCATTAGAAATATACAAGTGATTCATAGCTACTGTATAGAAATGTCATCAAAGTTAAAGTTACTTAACTATTTAAAAAAAACAGTGTGTAGTAGGAAGTATATCTTCTTTAAATCTAAGATATGACCATGGGAATGATGATGAATATGTAAGTCAAGAAGTAACTTTTCTCTGCCCCTTAATTATTCCTTTCTTTAATTTAAACAACCTAATTACATACCAGATTATCTGCAACAAAATAAATTGTAGAAGCATTAAAGGGGCTTCTATAGATATAATATTGTTTTGGAAGCATAAACCATACAGAGGAGACAAAATTTACATAGCTAGCCAAATATTCTTGGTTTTCATTCTAATAAAATGGTTATGGATATTTTCCTAGGAAAAATTATGAAAGAGTACTTATTTTTCAAAGATAAATTTTCTTATTAATTTAATAATGACTTTTAGGAATAACAGTCTCTCCATTCAGAGAACTTATCAAGATTACTGACATTCCAGTGGAAAGATACACACTTGCCTAAGGCAGTGTTCTGATGCTGTGAAGAGACACTATGCTGACAGCAGCTCTTATAAAAGAATGCATTTAATTGGGGCTATCTTACAGCTTCAGAGGTTTAGTCCATTTTTATCATGGTGGGGAGTATGGAAGCACGCAGGCAGCTATGTTGCTGGAGAAGTAGCTGAGAGTTCTTCAACAGATCCCCAGTCCTTAGGAAGAGAGAGTCACTGAGTTTGTTTTTTTTTTTTAATCTTAGAACTTTTGGTTACTATTTTTTATTTTTAATCTAGTAATGCCATTTTATTCGTAATGCATATATAAAGTGGTACTTTAGCTACATCTCACAAATTATTTCATTTTCGTTATCATTCAATCAGAACATTTTAAAATTTTTCTCTGAGAATTCTTCTTTGAGTCATGTAAAACCCACTCCCCATGATATTTCTTCCAATAAAGCCACACTTACTCCAACAAGGTCATAACTCCTAGTCCTTTCAAATAGTGGCACTCCCTGATGACCAAGCACTTAAATATATGAGACAATTGGTGTTATTATTCAAACCATCACAGTATTCTCTATTTCCCACAAAGATAATGGGCAATGTGAAAAATACAGTAGCATTGAAAATGTACAACTATGTGGGAGTGGATCACTGTCTGAAGTTTGGACTCAAAAGAAAAATCACTGAGAATAAACAGTATGAACAGAAAAGTTGTGGAAGATCAAAGCGATCCTCCACGTGTGTGTGTGTATGTGTGTGTATATATATTAAATGGCATTCTCGGTAGATACAGCAGTACCCGCATGTCTGGGAACAGTAAGAGATAGCAGGTGAAAGGTTCGAGACTAGCTTGTTTAATGGTATTTGTGAATTTAACAAAAAAAATTGCTGGTGGATTTTAAACCATGTTCTCTAATTTTTGAATTAGAACTTTGGTGATATGTAAACAGCTTACTGGTGGGAAGGAGACTGGCTGATAACAGAAACTGAAGTCTTCTGGGAGACTCTGGAAAATTCTTGGACCTTGACTAAGAGAAGGTATAGGATAATGCGCTAGATTCTTTGATAACCCAATGGAAACACCCATTTAAATCTAATTAGTATATGAACAACTTGAATGTTTGCTATCTATTATTTGAAAAAAAAGTCTCTCAGAGAAGTTTTCATCATATCTATTACTTCCAAAACTTTCTTCTCTGCACTAGTTATTAACGTTAGTTAGGTAAGAAAAGTTAAAGTAATTAGTTCACTTTGGCAGTTTTAAAAATAAACATTTTAGAGTTTGTTTTATTCATTTTCTAGAGCAGGCTGAAATTTTAACTTTGCATATATATTCAAATTTTCTATTGTTTGAGTGTTTGAGGCTGAACAATTTAAAAGAATGTTGCAGTTGTTGTAGAAGATGAAAAATGTACAATTTTGTAATAGTAAAACCAAATATGGGAAAAAAAGAATTTGAGAGTGTCCTTAATCTATTGTATTAAGTTATGTTGCATGAAATATAAATTAGACTTTGCAAAACAAAAAAAAGAATACATTTTTTTTTGAGATTCCCCGCCATTGCCTCTACCACCTGTGGTGGCCATGGGAGCTTGCCTTCCTCCTCACCAATTGCAACACTCAGAAATGTGGCTCCTGCACCTTGCCTGGCCAGCACAGCAGAACTGGCCCTAATGGTTCAGATCTGATGGTCCAGTTGTGAGAGCATTGACCCTGCGGGCATTAAAGCAGAACTGCTCCTCCCTTGCTTATATCTGCAAGAGGTGACATTGCCAGGGCATTATTGGCAAGCTCACCCTGGTGGTAAGAATGGGGGAGAGCTGGCAGGCTGACCAACTCTGCAATTACCCAGGTCCAGAACCATGGTGATGAGTTGGCCCACCCCCAAATCCATCCAATCAATGAACTGCTAGAGCATGTGAAGAGGGCAGTCTTTCAGACCCAAAGATGTAGGATCTCCATGACAGAGCACAAGAACATGATATTCAACAGGAGTCACAGTGAGGGCCAACATCCATAGTGTAGCAGAAACCAGAGGCCTCTAGTCAAACCAACGACTCTGCAGTGAACATCTGCAAGTAAAGACATATGGACAAAATAGGGACTTGTAAATGTGTGGTATTGAGATGCATGATGTGAAAGATGCAAAAAATAAATTAGAAGAAAATAAAACAATCATACAAAAAAGATTTTGGGAAATTAGTAATAGTAATATATGTTCTAGATGATAAGTGAGTATATTTGATATAACACAGAGGTATTGAGACATAAGAAGGAAAGGAATAAGTTGCAATCTTTTTTATCAATATTAATGCCCCATGTTACTTTGAGTGGAGTTATGTGGTTGACATATTTGTTGGAAAGGGTTTATTGGAGGAACATTCTTCCTGTTCTTGAGTACCTTCTCGCAGGCCTTGCCTTGCTATAGTTCTCTCATGGAGAGGTTACCGACAAGAAGGGAGGTACCTGTGTTTGTAGTCGAATTGATTCTTTGCTGATTTATTTGGATCACATCAGAACACAAGAGTTTTTTTTTTTTCAGAATGTGAGAGATTGACAGGGGTGAATCCTTGTTTCATTTTTATGTTATTATAGGTCTGACATGGCATGAATCTAGTGGATTCCATAGAATAAAATTTAATAGCATACTTTATGGCATTTGTTTGGGTAAACATATATACCAGTACTCTATAACCTGGCCATTATTATTGAAACTATGAACATTAATCTGGAATCTGGAAATGCGACAATAATGATTTAGTCCTCTGTGTTCACAAACATCATAATTGTGTCCTTCAGAAACCTATTGTGTAGTCTATCACAAAGAGATGAAAAGTTGCACCTGTGAGATACTTTTAACAGTTATTGTGATGACACAATGCTTCTCAGTTTTCCTCTGTACGTTTTAGGAAGTTTTTTATAATATTACCAAAATATTGCATGGAGGTTGCCTGCTTGTTTCCTGGCTGCCCAGACTCCCTAAAGAATGACACAGAAACTATATTAATTAAATTATTGTTTAGTCCATTAGCTCTAGCTTCTTATTGGCTAACTTTTACATCTTAATTTAACCCATCTCCATTAATCTGTGCATAGTTACGAAGTTTCAGCCAGCAAAGTTTCAGCATGTCTGTCTCCAGCAGCTGCTCCATGGCTTCTCCTTGACTTGGCCTCCTTTCTTCTCCCAGAATTCAGTTTAGTTTTCTTTGCCTATCTCTAAGACAGTTTCTTTATTTGTTAGTGGTAAACAGCATACAGATGGGAATCCCACATCAATAAAACCTGTCAGTAATGAATTCTTCCACTTTCCTGTACTACATTCATAAACAAATAATTCTGTATTTTAAGACAGGGTCTCGGTCTACACCCTAGAATAACCTCAAACCTGTAATCCTCCCGTGTCAGCCTCCTGACTGTCATAAATCTGTCGTAAATCCTGATTTCTTGGTTTTAAATTATTTCTTAACAATTTCAATACTAATATTTTGACCCAGGTAATCATGAATTCTCACTGATACTTCTGAGAGTCTGCAGTGGCATTTCATTTGTATTTTAATAAATAAAACTTACACACACCTTTAATCCCAGTAGCCACAGTGACACACACCTTTTATCCCAGTATCTACACTAGCTTTTCACAAAAACCAACACTCCCACATCAGCCCTTGATCCCAAAACTAGAGAGGATTTTAAGACCAGACGATATAGCTCTCAGACACGGTCTCATTTTCATGTTTCCTGGAGTTAGGATCACCATTTTTAGACTCAGGTCAAGCTAATATCTTGTGGCTGGCTGCTATGCCTTTCTGGTATTCAGGTTGAACCCCAATATCTTTCTCTGAGTTTTGTTAATCATGCTTCATTTAAGTGTGTAATGAAAATCTCTAGTCCTGAAATTATTACCAACTGCTTATAATAGTAAGGAAATAAAAGTTGGTAACTAATCACATATTATAATCGAACTTGTAGTCACATTAGATATGTTTTCAAGGTCAAACGAAGATATATTTCATATAGAAAGGTCCTCTTCAAACACTTCAGAAATCTGCAAAATGGTATTTAAGATGTTTTAATAACATAGCTTATTTTTATTTTTGACAATGAGATATGTCTGCTCCTAATAATACCAATCTACTTCAGGGAAAATAATGGGCATTAAAGATATTCCACATGGAGTTTACTTTCTTTGTGGCACAGTTAAGCCCCTGGGCAGTAAAATGTCCCTGGCTCAACTGCTGACAGTATGCTGTCTTAATTAGGCCAGGAGGACACAAAAGAAAGTTATTGTCAAACATTGTCAAGACAAGGAAGAACAGCCCTTCAGAATATCCTACGTCACAGAAAAGTCTGATGAAAAGGCCTGTAGGCTGAAGGTAGATGCCCCAATGTTGCTGAAGAACTTTTGGTGTCTTTCCAGGCAGCCAGACGTTTCTGTCATTACTAACATTTTTTTGGAAGTCACCTACTTACTCAGTTAATAGTGTTTTCTTTTTGGCTATCTGACAGAGTTGAAGACTTTATAGTTATAGAATAGTTTTCCTTGTTTATCAGACACAGAAATCAAGTTATGATAGAACATAATTAGTTACAAAACTTTGGACTCACCAAGGTAGATAGAGCATTTTCTTTGAATTTATCAAATGCAAATTGACTAGACATTATCGATGTATTCATTATCTGTGTATATTGTATATAGTTATTGTACTTGTATATAGTTTTTTCTTATATTATCTATAGCCTTCTTTTTTATTTTAGACAAAAAGGGGGAATACAGTGGCACTTCATTTGTATTTTAATAAATATAAAGCCTGCCTGAAGATCAGATAATAAAACAGCCACACTGGCTAGCCTTACAGACCCAGGCAGCAATAACATACACTTTGATCCCAGTAATCACAATGATACACACGTTTAATCCCAGTAGCCACGGTGACATTTACCCTTAATTCCAGTGGCCACACTTGTTTGCCATAAAAACCAGGGGGTAGTGGTGCATGCCCTTAATCCCAGAGCTAGAGAGGATAATACGACAGAAGACAGTTCTCAGACATGTTCTCATTCTGAGGTTTTCTGGAATGAGGGTCACCATTTACACACTGATATCTAGGTAAGATCGAGTGCCTAGCTGCTTTGATGTTATGGTGTTCAGGTTGAACCCCAATATCTGTCTCTGAGTTTTTATTAATCATGCTTCAAGTATCTTACTAATTAGTTCTATTTTGATGTTCATGGCTTCCACTGGGGAAAACTAAATAACCAAGGACATGATTTAATTCTTTATAGGACATATATTCTTGATAGATCCTTAAGATTATATAGTTTGTATTAATAGTAAAAATCCAATGTATTAAATTAGGATAATTATAATTTTCCACCTTCAAACCCAGTATTGAATGTATTTTTAAATAAAATTAAACTACTTACTGCCTTTGAAAATATTCAGAGTTATCCCACGCCATACACAGTATGTGATGTGTGGCTTTCATATTCTAACATTTATACAAAGCTATTGTTTTGTGATGCTTATTTTTGTTGCTTGATGTTTGTTTTTGTTTTTAAGCCAGGGTCTCACTATGTAGTTCTGGCTGACTTTGAATTAACTATGTAGACCATGGTTGAGATGTCCTCAAACTCACAGAGGTCCATCCATTCACCTGCCTCGGTCTCCTGAGTCCTGGGATTGAAGGCAAGTTTCAACATTTCTAGCTTTGTTTTGAATACTTAAGAAATAGAAAAACAAACAACTGCAAACCTTTCATTCTCTTAGAATAATAAATTCATATCACTTTCTGAGAATGAATTTATATATGTGTATTGCAACACGCTATCTCTAAATGGATTACTGACATAATCTACATGTCCACATACATTTAACTGCCACTACTTTCAAAAATAAACAGTAAGACATAGTAACATTTAAAGACCACAGGAGGTCTTCTATTACTCTTATATTTTATATTGATTTTATAACTTAGAAATGTTAAATTCAGTTTTAAGTGTACATTCTCAGATTTTCAATGTTGAAAACAATTAATTTTTATTCTTTCATTTAATCCCCTCAGCTCTGATCAAATTGGCATCTAAAAGTATTTCAGTGCCAAGGTAATTAAAATAAATAGAAGTCATTCCCATAATGTCTCTAAGGTGTTAGCTTTTAAATCAGTTCAAACACCATAGTCTTCAAAACTCTGGTTTTGTTTATGCATATCTATGTGGGCATATGATCACAGCTGGAAAATGAGTTTGAGTAATGGAATAAATAATTTGGCAAAACCATTCTTCTTAGAATAGAAACCATTAGCTGAATGACATCAGTGCATGGAAATCAAGTCTCCTAGCCCTGTGATTTGCATCTGCCATTTAAATTTCAAATATAAATGTAAAAAGCAATATACCCTTTGGCTTGTCACTATAGTGAAGAAAGAAAACCTCAGGACAATGAGTGATACAGTTACAATTTTCTTGGTGAATATTCTTGCTCTCATAATTACCCAAACTGTTCCTCAAACTTTCAGTTTGCTAAATTCTGAATGTAGGATGACCTCAATTTTTAGCCAAAAAAAAAAAGAAAAGGGAAGAAAATAAACTATACATTGCCAGTACCACCATTATTCCTCTTAGTTCCACAGTCATTATCAGTTTTATCAATGTGAACATCAGTATTATGTTTCATTTTGAATAATACTGATTTTAATGAGATAATTGATGCAAAAAATAGCACAGCATCACAAACAAATATACACACACACAAATATGCAAATGTTGTCTTCCACTTTCTATTTTAAACAAAATAGCAAGCAAATTGTATTGTTTAAATATGCTTCAGATTCTCTGTTGGGATCTGCTTTAGGAGGTGTTTTTCCAAAATTCTTTCTTAAGACAATGCTTTGGAAGTATTTGTTTAAATCAATGGAAGAATTAACCGTTTCTGTGAATTTTAGGTTTTTAGTCCACCACTCTCATCCTACTCGGATGTTGCTAACAGTAGTCCTGATCATTGCCGTCAGAGGATGGATTTCTCACGAGAGATGGTATGTGGGTAAAGGAGAGGTGTTGCAACTATGCTTTACTATGTCTACAGTGCTATCACCTTCACTTCAGAAGTGAGACTAGGGCTAGTGTTGTGCTTTCCTAACGTCTACAGTTAGAAAAGGAACATACAAGTGTCAGTTCCGTAGACTGACATGAGGACTCCAGAGATACATATCATAGGAAAATACCTCAAAGGTATCCTTTAAGCTATAGCTTCATCAACTATAGAATTTTAAATTACACAGAGTTTTTTATAGACGCATTTGCTCAGGAGGAATTGAGATACTTCATTCATCCAATGTTTGAAGGTAAATTTGCTCATTTATTTCAGCTTCTCTCAGTTATCTTTGTGTTGCCTTCTGCCCAGAGAATGGAAAATGCACAGGCTGTGCCTATAAAATCTACTACTACAAATGACCTTGATATATGAAACGTTAAGATGGGATTCTAGGAGAACAAGGAGAACCAGCTGAAGTCCGGAGAGGAGAACTTGAAAACAAAATATAATGCTACATATGTATTAAGATAGTATAATGGAACTCGTTATTTTGCATGGTAAAGTAACACATGTTTAAAAAGAAAATCTGTTTATAAATATAAAATAATATAAACATATATTTAAAATGTGCCACTTGCAAATCTGTGTGGCAGGGCTTGTGAAGCGAATACTAGAATGAGTATCACTGGATAAAATTAAACTGAAGAATGAGAAATAGGTGATGAGATAGCCACTATCTCCAAAAGAAAAAAAAAAGAAGAAGAAGAGAGACCCGGGAACTTTGGAAGTATTGATTGAAGCAGTACAGACTGATGCCAGGTTTGAAATGGCAGGAATGAGCAGCTGTTCAGAGACATGAGAAGATACATTTTGATCTTTTCTCAGTGTGATTTAATACAATAGCTAAGACGAAGACACTTTCTAAGAGTATTAGAAGCTGGGATAGTTGGTATATTGATGTACATTTTCCTCTCTTTAATATAAAGAGAAAATATATTTATGTATTAAATTGAGGGGGTAGGGAACAGAACTGGGCTCGGTCTAGTTGTACAGACCCAAACTTATATTGATGCACGGCATAAATGAATTCCTCTCAGGCCTGGCAATTGAGTATGCAATAATTATAGCATAATGAGATAATGAAGAGACTCTGTCAGGCGTTCTTAGGCAGAGAGGCTCGAGGATACAAATATTTGAAAACACAGAATGCCAATTAGTTTTCACGCATCCCTATTAGTAGGATGGAGTGTTACATTTTGTCGATTCTGTACTGGGAAGAAATCAGGAGGGGAGCAAAATGCAGCTCACATCATGGGGCTGGTGTTGAACAATCCATGGCTATTTTGTGCTGGAAAGAGCAGAGTAATTAAAAATCAGATTGCCTTGCCAGCAGCAGCCACTTCTAAGCTCCTGTGCCATAAGTGACACACAGGACAGGGTTACAGCCTGCTCTCTCAATTGTCTTGGCTTGGTGGAATTAGGATCCCGAATGTGATGTTTATCAGCACTTATCTACAAAAACAGCCACATTTTGGGTTAATTACCATTCTATGTATGTTCTAGCTGTTTGATCTCTATCAGGCCTGGAAGGGTCGATTAAACTGTACTTAAATTTATGCTGCTTTGTGGGTGTCCAGTAAACGAACAGCATCAGTAGCTGTGTGCTAAGGTTAATTTGTTCTGTAAAATTACCCAGATTCCTCGAGAGTATTCATTAGCCTCCTAAGTTAGAGAAAGAACCTAGGTGCTGACAGATTATTAGTATTATTTTTGTAGTACAGTTATTTTGATAAGCTTCGAGTTGCGATAACCTACAGGACTTAAACAAACAAATCAGTTCATGACAAACATGAGCTTTCACATCTATTTTAGTCAAAACCATGTGTGAGTTCACCAAGAATCACCAGCCAGTCCCATTAGAGAGCTACTTCATGCGGTGACTTACAGAAGAGTTTCTCAATGACCCTTTGATGCTGAGCGGATAATTCTAGCAAATGATATTCAGACTAACCTTGAAATCCTGCTTGGTACACAGCACCTCTCAGCAGTTCTAATATACACTGGAACATCCTTTGACCTTTTGAGACTAAAAATAAGAGTTCTTTCCTCTGGAAAGTCAAGCATAGTATTTCTTAGAAACCTGCACACATAGATGGATAAAATAAACTTATGTTAATATCTAACAACTTTTGGAAGTAGGCATAAAGTATCAAAACTTCTAAATAAAATATGTTGTAGTCTGTGCTCACATGGACGTATTACAACCGACAAAGGGTACACTTACTTTAACACTAAAGAGCTCATCTGTGTTCTAGAACAGCCTTTCCTTAGAATAGTAATCAGGGTTTTGTTGTTAATTTTTCTGTTTTTCTTTTCTGTACTGTATTATTATATATGACAAGATTTTAATTTCTTCTCAAAGTATATTAAATTATCTTCTCTCCAATTTTATTTTTAATTTAAATTGTGTGTAGTGAGGATATGTGTGTGTGTGTTTGTGGTATGCATTTATGGTGTATGTTTGTGTGAATATGTGATTGCACATGCCTGTGTATGCATTTAGATGACAGAAGAGAATCCTGAGATTTTTGCTCAATTACTCTCCACCTTTTATTTTTGAGACAGGGTCTCTCATTGTACCTGGGGTTAAGTCCAAGCAATTATTTTGTGTTTACCCTTCTCATAGCACTGAGGTTATGGGTGCATGTTGCTTCACACAGTTTTTTCCCATATGGGTTTGGCCATTTGGACTCAAGAACTCATGCTTGGCATCAAGCATTCTTGCTCTTGCAGGCATCTTCCCAACCCCTGGTAACAATTTCTTGGAGGAACCATAGATTGACCAGAGTGTAGGTGAAGACCCATGGCCATTGGGCACCCGTTCTCTGTATTTTAACAGCTGGAGTTTGTTGATTATTCCAAATAGGACACATTTTTTTCCTACATAATTTTTAAAAAGTAAAAATACATTAGACAACACAACTGTAAACTCTACTTTCCATAGTAATATTTTCGTATCATTTTCCCAGGAAGCATAGTACAATTTTATGGTTTGACTGTTGTTTCATTGTAGGTATTTACTATGATGATCCACTTTAGTATTTCATTGACATAAGTCATCTATATATTTATCATAATATAACTGAAGCATTCCATATACAAATTCTATTTTTGGCTTTAGAAATCTATTTTTCTAATAAAGAGCCTGTAGCTAATATCAGTGAGCATATATCCTTCCCCCGCCATGGCAGCGAGTTTCTGAGGATGTATTCTCTGAAGTGAAACGATACTTTAAAGCTCTTTATGCTTTCAGCGCAGTTGCAGATTTTTCCCTTAAACAGAGGTTAAATAGAGAACTCTTTTCATTAAAGTCTCTGATTATATTAAGAGTGACTGTGGCTGCTTAATGAAATAAAAGCCCGTTAATTGTTTTGTTTTCAATGTTCCAACTGGTAAGATTTTCATGACTAGTCTTCATTAATGCTAGTCTCCTCTCAGGGTTACAAAAGTTATTATGTCCTCGGCACTGCTGCGGCTCTGCACACACTAGTAATTGCATTTTCTCTAGAAGCTTTATTTAGTTAGACTTCCGGAAGCCTGCTTAGCTCCACAAAAAGAAAATATATCTCTAAACCGTTAGATGGTAAAACAAATCACTTAACTCTTTGCTGACAATTTTGAAATTCTTTGTTTATCGCCTGCTCTGTTTACCACTCCAAAAGCAAATTTTTCTCAATTTCACTTTTCATAACACAGAAACCTGAAACTTTATTTAGTTAAGGTTTAGATTGTATTTCAAAAGAGATAGATTAAATCAGAGAAGAGAACAAAGAAATGAAAAGCTATTGCTGACGAAATTTGGATGTCTGTTGAGTTCAGCAGTGCCTGCAGTTAACACAATCCCCTTCTTTCAGCTCCTGTTTTAGTTATTAATGTATCCTCATCCACACTTCAGACATTCCATAACGAAAGTTCCCCTCCATCACTGTGTGCTCTCTGTAGGGATGGAAAGGCATGGACAGTATATAAAGGATGCTTCCCTGTCATTGCGAGGTTCTGGTTTCATTTCCAGAGAGATGTGGGAGAGTGGTAACATCTGGATACGGTAACTGTGTATCTGGCAGTGCAGAATAATATAAGCAGACAAGAGCTAACTGCCCTAACAGGTGCCCTTACTGTATTAAAGCACTGATGATTATCAGTTGCCCTGAGTCGTCAAACTGGTTTGGAAACTATTGTTAAGGGAAAACACTTTTCGGTCACTTAAAAATTTTCCTTCACCTCTTATTTCTATAGCAAGCTTCTTTTCAATATAAAAATGCTTTACTCCTGACATTTTTTGGTAGAAAATTTAGAATTTTGGTTATTTTATATTGCTTTTTATTTCTCTTAACAGTTAATTCCAATGCAATTAGAAAATTTAGATGAGATTCATATAGATAGGTAGTTTATAAGTTCTAATTTACTTTGGCTTGGGAAACACACATTTTAACAATTATTTTTATCTTAAAATGATTGAGTCACACTGAGTTATGGAATTTTCCAAAAGATGGCATTTCATTATGTATAAGATTATACATACATTTATCCATGTATATAATTCACTGATGACCCAGACAGAGGTAGAGTCATATGATAAAATCTGTAATTAGTATGTCATCAGTCATGTCAAAAAAAGGACCTGCAAGAAATTGCTAGCTAACTAATACTAAAAAGATTAAACAATACATATTTTATTAAATTTCATAAGACATTTCACAGGCAAGAAGCTATTAACATTTTGCTAAACAAATTTGAAAGAACATTTTGAGATCAGTTCACTTGATTTGAAAATGAAATTTAAACACAATGATAATTTAAGGGATGGAGAATATGTCGATGAAATATCTGCAGAGGAGGAATATTGGCTGAGATAAATATAAAAAACAAAGAATATGACAGAAAATTTCACTTTTAGGTTTTTTTTATATGTTTTTTCTTTTTTTCTCTCTCTCTCAATACAGGGTTTCTCTGTGTGTCGGTGGCTATCTTAGAACTCACTTTGTAGACCAGGCTATTCTCCAACTTAGAGCTTACCTGCCACTGCCTCTGCTTCCTAAGTGCTGGAAATAAAGGGTGTGCACCACCAGGTTCATTCTCAATTCTAGCTTAAAAAGAGAAGCTTGATCAAAATGCTTTAAATATAAGAAACTTTTAGTATTCGTTTTAAACTTTATTACCCTGACATAAGTAAACCTTTAAACACTCTGAAACTATTAAGTTCTGCACTATTGTGAATTTCCCTACAGAAACATATGCAATTTTATTTAAATTGTTTTGGGATTTTAGGCAGATCAACAAAATAGGCTTCATACTATTTCTTGAAATCACAATGACAGTCAAGGAATTTGACAGAGTTTGAAAGATGGGAAGGTCCAGTCATTTTAAGAGGAAAGTCATATGCTTCTGAAAAGCCCGAGTAGATTAAGTAGGAAAGAGGAAACTAGACACCTTGAATTCAACACCGAAACAGTTATAACAAAACTCAAAAAAAAAAAAAAATGTGTGGGATAGAGATGACAGAAATTTAATTCAGAAATAGTTGAAGCACTTTCTCAAGAGAGCACTTGAAGATGATTTAGAACTTTTCAAAGTGAAAAAGAAAGTTGAGAAACCTAAGTACGATTAAAAATTATATATATATTGCATAT
>NW_026067949.1:14710399-14711548 GCF_014885135.2 Alexandromys fortis
GCTAGAAACCAAATATGAGTGAGTACATCCCATGTTCCTCTTTTTGGGTCTGGCTTACCTCACTCAGGATAGTGTTTTCTATTTCCATCCATTTGCCTGCAAACTTCAAGAAGTCCTTGACTTCCTTTTTTTAATATTGATTTTCTTTTTTTCTCTCGTTTTCTATAACTCCCTAAATCCAGTTAGGGAAGCCGCTGTGTGGGTAGTCAAGGGGTTATCCATAGGAGCACAGGTATTGCTAGTGGGAACACTCTCCAAAAGAATGATGCTCTCCACCAGCAGGTTCCAACTGCTGGTCGGTTTCCATTAAGCTCTCCTACCTCTGCTGGGATTGTGTCTCTCTTGATCTTGTGGAGGACTTGTACAGGTAACCATAAATTCTGCAACTTCATGATTGCATAGCTGTGCCATATCTAGAATGTCGTTTTAATTTTAAAGTTTTTAAAATGTAAGTATAGCGTAACATCCCCCAATACATAACTAAAATAGAGAACCCTATTGTAGTTCATCTCTCATTGTGCCTTTATACACTTTCCAATTGATCCCGAAGAAAAGGTAAACCACAGACTCCAAGAAAATTATTTGAGGACAAAAACACACAAACAAACAAACAAAAAAAAAACTTTTTGAGCCTAATATTGAGTTAATTACTTACTTGACAGTTTTTCACACTTAGTAGTTTACACACTAGTATTTTATAAGTATCATTTCAACCTGTATATTTTGTTTAAGATTCACAGATCTGAATTCTTTCACTTTTCCCCACCACATCTGGTAAACTAGACTGTGTGTGTGTGTGTGTGTGTGTGTGTGTGTGTGTGTGTGTGTGTGGTGTGCTCCACAATTGGAATGTAGGTATAATGCTTAATTGATTCAAACTCAATTTTAACAATTTAGTTGTAGATCTTTCTGTGAGTAAAAACAAATCTACAAGTTTTCTGCAGTGCAGAAGTAGTTAGGAGATCCTGATGAAAACCCAGTTCAGTGAATTAGTGTTTATACTTTGCTACAGTTCGATTTGGCTGTACATGAATTGATCACTTGCACTATGACAAATTCCACTTCAGTTCCTTTGGATAAAGAACATTGATGACTACATGTTATGATGTTGTTCCAGAAGTTATCCACACTTCATATATGTATATAGGG
>NW_026067949.1:14711670-14718824 GCF_014885135.2 Alexandromys fortis
TAGCTGATAATTTCTGTTGAGTTAAGATGTAAGCTCAGAGAGAAATGACATAGGTGGAGCCATTAATTGGGTTCATTGCTGCCTATTAGTGGGTGTACCAGCTGAAGGGAATACTTCACTAGACTCCTTTCTCAAGTTTTGCTTCCTGACTGGCACAGATGCATATTTTTCCTCTTTATGCCATTTAGCCAGAACTTTTCTGTCTTATCAGAAGCAATGGAGAGAACCAAACAGGAAGTGAATTGTGGATAAAACATGAGCTTCATACAGGTTGATTTTCCTCAAGTTTTTTGTTAATGACAAATGCTGACAAAAAAATCAATAAGCTAAAATAAATAAAAAAACTCAGAAATCTTTATGCTTTGTTTTATCATTTTTAGTCAATCATAATGTACCTGCAAGTTTCCAGCTGGGAGCTCATGTCTTTCTTCTCTGGTGGCTCAATGGCTTTAGATTTCCCACTTAGCTCTATTCTGCTAAGCCACTGGCTGAAACAGCTTTATTCTTTAACCAATAAAAGCAAAAGATATACAGAAGGACTTCTCACATCATATCCCCTTTTCTGTATAAATAAAAAGGAAGGTTTTAACTTTAACATAGTAAAATAACATATAACAAAACATATATTAAGCAAGAATTACAATATTTATATCTACTTTATCTCTTACCATAACTAAGGAAAACTGTAACTATCTATTCTTCAACTCCATCAAAGACTCCAGAGGAAATATTACCTAAGTAAACAGGAAGTGTATTGTAAGCAACATCTAAAACTCTAGAATTGACAGAGACATCTCACTGCCTAAACAGTTTCCCAAAGTTTTTCTGTAACATTGGGGCATCCATCTTTAGCCTACGTACCCAGAGTATCAGGCAGCCATTCCATGAAGCAGGAAATATCAAAGACAGTTCTAATTATATTGGCAATTTGTCAGTCATATTCTTCTGTGTCCTGAGTATGTCTGACAGCCTCTTTCATGTAGCAGGAACCCCAAAGGACCATCTCATCTTTAGGCAAGTTCAGCAGTCATTTTTGTGTGAATCCTACAAGTTCAGTTCATACAGTACAATATCGAGCAGTCCAGGTAAGAGCAGTTTCTTGCCCAAATGACCAACAAACTTCATAAGGAGCCTCCTTAATGCCTATATTTCTCTTGAAGTAAATTGGTGTTGCCAGGAACAGTTGTGTCTCATTGTCATGAAAAATCTTAAGTCCTTAACATTTTAAATGCCATATTATATAGGCTTTTGAAAGGTTTTAAGATTATTTATATAACTGAAATATACCTTTATATATTTAGAAAACCTAACTAATATGACTACAAGATTGATTATTATAGTTGATTATCTATTAACCTATATTTCTTAATTATGCAATACATTTTAAAATGAGCTGCTCAAACATAATACCTTAATCAAAAGCAGAAATATACATATAACAAAATTGATCTTAGATACATATCAATAGACTAAGATCTATACCAGTACAAAGCATCCATCTTTATAGCATATCCCCCTTTAAAGGTAAACAAACATTTATAAACAATATTTGGGTATTTGGGCATAGTTCTTTCCAAACTACTTCCTGCTGTTTATTGGGAAAATATTTAAGGGTTCACAGAGACCTCCCAGGAGGTTTTGTTCCATCCAAACACATTAGTCTAGAAGGAATCCACAGGTTCTCATCCTGTGTGAAAACAATAGCAGAACCTCTTTTCCAAAACAACATATCCTTAAAAGCAAATATTGAAGTCAAGGTATCTTTAAAGTATATATGTTGGTTTAGCTTGGAAACCTGTACAAATAAATCTGTCTCTCTGTACCTAACTCATTCTCAGTAAAAAAATTAAAAAAACCACACAAACACACACACAATAATGTACATAATCCAGACTCTTTGTATATATTTCTTCTTTACATGGCTTATTTTTCCTCACTCTATTGATTTTAACAAAATAAGTTAATATTTATTTATTGCCAGTACTTCTTTAATCTATGGTTGTCTGTATTCTTATATAGTATAGTTATCTATATTCTTTTCCTCTATCTCTCAAGCCTATGTACATTTTTCTAGTACTGTGATCGATTTAGAGGTCTTTTCCATCTGGATTTGGGTTTATTATGTGAGTATCTGTAATTATTTTCTGACCAGGAATGCCTTTTGTGTTTTTTAGTGCTAGGCAGGGTGGCAGACTGTGGTGCCACAGGCAGTGAGAACAGGATTTATCCCTACTGCTTGTACTGGCTTTTTTGAAGCCATTCTCTTTGGAGGAATACCTTGCTCAGCCTAGATAAAGAGGGAGGCCCTTGGTCCTGCCTCAAAGTAATGTGCCTTACTCTTTCTGAAGAATAGATAGGGGTGGCGGGGGGGGGGGCGGGATTGGAGGGAATCGGAGGAAGAAAGGGAGTGGGAACTAGGATTGATATATAAAATGAGAAAAGATAGTTTTTTAAAAAATAAATTTAAAAAGTTTAAAAACTTGTTTTTATATATTTCTAAAGGTTCATATAAAATAGAAAAAATTAAGTATTTGTACTTAAAGATATTATTTTGTAATACAAAATATTGACAGTATTGTTATTCTCATGCAAAATATTTAAATCTAGTTTAAAGAATTTTTTTTCTTGTACAGCATGCTAAATTCTGTTTCTCTAAATACAAACAAGGAAACAACAGAGTTGAGCCACAAACATTTTCCATCAGTAAATCACTCTTGATTTTCACCTAAATTATATGCATACTGGAGCAGAAACATTTTTACAGTATTTTATATTTCTCAGTAAATATCTAAAAATGTCTTGTCAATAGTATTTTATTCAAAAACAATTAAGGTACTCGTGTTTAATTGCTATGCATAGCTGCAAATTTATTCCTGATTTATTCTAAGCAGTCTGATAAGGTATTAAAAGGTAAATAAGGCATAAATAAGGTAAATAGGATTGTAGCTAGGTAGTAATGCATTTTGTCTATTTAAAACATTGACACACTTATTTGAACAGAAGGAGAGAAGAGTGGCATGGGGCCTCAACACTACATGAAGAATTATAGGTAACTAAGCAATATTCAAAGCAACAGAATTTGCTTCACCCAGGAATGGGTTGCAAAAGCAAGCGTATGGACTGATTATCAAGTATCAAATATTATATGTTTTTCTTAGGGTTCACCTTCTTATTTAGCTTCTCTAAGATCACGAATTATATGCTCAATGTCCTTTATTTATGGCTCCAATCCACTTATGAGTGAGTACATACCATATTCATCTTTTTGGGTCTGGGTTATCTCACTCAGTAAAGTGTTTTCTATTTCCATCCATTTGCATTCAAAATTCAAGATGTCATTGTTTTTTACCACTGAGTAGAACTCTAAAGTGTATATATGCCACACCTTCTTTATCCATTCTTGTATTGAGGGGCACCTAGGTTGTTTCTAGGTTCTGGCTATTACAAATAGTGCTACTATGAACATAGTTGAACAAATGTTTTTGTATTATGATTGGGCATCTCTTGGATAAATTCCCAAGACTGGAATTGCTGGGTCCTAAACACTTATAACATTATACTAACCAAGTGGATTGTATTTATGTATTATTAATATCTATCTATCTATCTATCTATCTATCTATCTATCTACATATATACGTATATGCATAAGAACAATTCATTTTAAAACAGCATATAAATATAAAAAAGAGAAAGGAAAAGTTTATAGGAGAGTTTTAAAGGAAGAAAGGGAAGAGGAAATGATATAACTATAATATCAAGGTCTAGAACTGAAAATTCCAATAAATAAAATTGGAAGTTCTGTGACTGCATTTCACAGGACATGTGGCAAATTTGAGAAAACCACAGTGGTTTGAAAGAGACAAAAACATTCAGCAAAATAAAAACTAAACACAAACTTTAGAGTAGTAGTAGGAAATGAAAAGCGATGAAAGAACATTAAAAATATATTAGATAATATTTCTTTCATTTGTTTTTCACAACTTCTGGTGACTCCAGCTCAAGAGGCTCTCATACATTCTTTTGGCCTCTAGAGGCACCTGCATGCATGCCTGTGCACAAACTCAAAAAAGTATACTAAAATGTATGCATGCATTTGTGTGTGTATATTCATTTTTTGTTTTTATAGCCCAACCAAAGTTTTCTCTCCCTCCTCTCCTCCTAGTTCCTTCTCCTAACCTCCTCCCCTCATTTACTCCTCTGCCTCTGTTTCTCTTCATATACAAGTGGGCATCCCATGGATATAAGCCAGCATGGCATATGAAGTTGCAATGAGACTTGGCCCATTCTCTTCTTTTATGTTCAAATGAGGAATGTGGTGGGAGGAATGGGTTGCAAAAGCAAGCAACAGTCAGAGACAGGCTCTGCTCTCACTGTAAGGAATTTCACAAGAAAACCAAGATTCTCAATTATAACATATATGCAGAGGGCCGAGGTCAATCCCACGCAGGCTCCTTGGCTGTTAGATTAGTCTCCATGGGCTCCTATGAGCTCAAGTTAGTTGGTTCTGTGTGGTTTTCTTGTGATTCCCTTGACCCTTCTGACTCTCATAATCTTTTCTCCCCCTCTTGAGCAAATTCTCTGAACTTCACCAGATGTTTGACTGAGAGTCTGCAGATGTTTCTATCAGTTTCTTGGTGAAGCCTCTTTGACAGTTGGGCTAGGCACCAATCTTTGAGTACAGCAGAACATTATTAGGAATCATTTCATTGACTTTTTTTGCCAGTCATGTTTAGTTCTATCTTAGGTCTCTGGGGTATCCCACTTCTGGGTTTTGGTCATCTTCAATCACGTTTCGTATATCCAGTTTTATGTTGAGGTCTTTGATCCACTTGGATGTGAGTTTTCCTCAGGGAAAAGGTGTAGATCTGTTTGCAGTTTTAGACATGTTGACAATCATGCCCCTCTGAGACATAAGTAAGATAAAAGGTGCCTGCTTTGTCAACCTTATCTGTCTTCTCGACCTGAAAAATGCATGCTTTCTATCCTTGCTATTGACAGAATTTCTAATTGTGTCTGTGTGGATATATAAACTGGAAAACTTGTGGGTTTAAGAGAGAACATTGAAAGAATAAAAAGACATAAGAAGAAGATGTGTGTGTGAACTGATTCATTCACCAGACTTGCATTAGCCAGACTTGCTTGTCGTTAGCATCCTGTCTGAACCCTGAGGGGACAATGAGGTCCCTGAGGTTTATTACAAGAAAAATCTTGACAGAAATGTTGCTAATAAATTGCTAAAATTCTACTCCATAAAGTATGAAAAACAGAATTTGTTTTAATTCATATACTAACCTACAAAAACAAACAGAAAACAACAAAAAACAATGAAAGTAAAAATAACACCAAAACATATGTCTTTATATTTAATCTAATTAAAAGTGAATAAAGATAAAAGCTGTTATAATTAGGACCCATTTTTCTTAAAAAGAATAATGGAATGGTAATCAGCAATAATTTCAAGTTTAGCACTCTCGGTCATATAATTAACTACAACACAAACCATAAAATGTAGTTCAACAACACTTATAATTCTTCTCTTTTATAAATGTCTACTCTTTGTTATGAACAAAATTATGATTTTAGAATACTGCATGAGGAGATTAAGAGATTGTGCTCAGCCATAAATTGGATATCCATGTCATATCTCTTACCCCAAAGGCTCAGAGAAATCAACCAGATAGAGGAGAGGACAAGAAAGGCTATAAGAGACAGAGAAGGTGGAAGTCTTCTGTGAAACTGTTTTGAATACATTGCACATTAGGTTTTATGGTGGTTGTGGCTACATGTACATGACCTGCACAGGAATAATCCTGCCAAAATCCTAACATAGATGGAGATGGGCTCATGAAGTCCTGTCTTTAGCTGAGGTACTATTGGAAATTGATGTCTGCTATGGGGAACAGAATGCTATCTATCTTAGGGATGTTAGACCCAATAGGATACTTAGGATTCAGGTATGACCCAAAGATTGGGCTCCAATCTTTGAGTACAGCATGTCCATACTGGTGGCATACTTTCTATAGGTGAACAAATTTTTTCAAAAGAATGCTTGAAATTGAGAATGGTGAATAGTACTTAGGGAGGGGGGCAATTTGGGAGCAGATGTGTTCAAATATATCATCTGTACTCATGTAATTCTTAAATTCTAATAAAAGAATATTGCAAGAAATCTATTAAAACATTAAGATTTTTAAAAATATTCTTTTTAAATTTATAACTCAACACCTGTTTTTTTAAAAAAATCATATATGTTTAAAAATAATTCTTCTACTTGGGTGTACATGATCAAATTCACTTACAAAATACTGATATTGGCTCTTAGCTTCCCTCTTATTGTGCAAAAAAGAATTCAGGAGAGATAATATGCACTAGAAAATGAGGTCGAGAAACTCTCCAAAATCCAGAAATCCAGTCACCAACCTCTTGCATATGTCCTATGAAAAGAACACCCCAGGGAGAATGAACTTTGAAGAAATATTCTTGAATTAAAGAACATTCAAACTTGATTTTAAATCTATTAGCACTTAAATGGCTTGTGTGCGTGCCGTATGTGGGAACACACGATATGCCAGGGAAGTTCAAAGGACAGCTTTCTGGAGTTGATACTTTCTGATCGCCTTATGTGGGTTCTAGAAATAAATTTCAGGTCACCAGACTACACGGTCAAGACTTTTTCTTGTGAGCTACATATCATTAGCTCTAAAACTACATTTATACCAGTGATTCTATCCTGTCACTTGAAATACACAAAGGTAGGAACTATTTCTAAAAGTTATACATCTATATATTCATTGTATAGACCTGGAGACTAAAGTAAAACTGTATAATATTCATATATGCATTTCATATTTTTGTATTATGTAATACTTAATTAAATGCATTAATTTATATATGTTTTGCTCAATAAAACTTTTCCAAATGTCATAAAGACAATATGACCATTTTTGATGTGGGAGTGTCATATCAACCTGTTGATTTCATTGGTTGAGCAATAAACCAACTGCTTGGCCTCATAGCTTAGAACATAGATGGGAGGAGGAAACAGAATAGAATTCTGGGCAGAAGAGGAAGTGAGGTCAGACTCTGCCCTGCTTCCAGAGGGACCGGACAGCCGCCATGCTCTGCTCTCCCAGGCAGCTGCAACCCACGAT
>NW_026067949.1:14721145-14786655 GCF_014885135.2 Alexandromys fortis
TTTTGTTATATGTATTTTTGCTATGTTAAGTTAAAGCCTTCCTTTTTTGTTTAAACAGAAAAAGGGGAAGTGATGTGGGAGTGTCATATCAATCTGTTGATTTCATTGGTTGAGCAATAAACCAACTGCTTGGCCTCATAGCTTAGAACATAGATGGGAGGAGGAAACAGAATAGAATTCTGGGCAGAAGAGGAAGTGAGGTCAGACTCTGCCCTGCTTCCAGAGGGACCGGACAGCCGCCATGCTCTGCTCTCCCAGGCAGCTGCAACCCACGATAACTTAGGCTAGAATCTTCCCCGTAAGCGCACCTTGGGGTGCTTACACACATCATTAGAAATGGGCTAGTCCAGGTGCGAGAATTAGCCTGTAAGGGCTAGAGTTCATGGGCCAAGTAGTTAAATGAATACAGTTTGTATGTTGTTATTTCGGGCATAAGCTAGCCAAGCGGTCGGGGTGTTGGGGACGCAGCCCCGCCGCTTCATATTTCAACACATTTTGAAACAAAGGTGAGTAAAATATAAAATATTTTTAGGGAGGAAGAAAAAAATATATGTTTGTGAAGTCAGCTGAGTAAGTATAAAGTTATGTTTATGTTAGGATTTTGTTTTTGCACATTATATGTATACATACATATAATATATATGCTTCCTGTTATTTATATATAAAATTTAAAACTGTCTTAAATTTGTGCTTTTTCTTGTCAATATACTTTAAAGAATATAATGACTTACCACTTTACATATAATTTATGCTATATTAATTAGCACGAGAAGTCTAGAGACGATTTAAACTACACATGCAGCTTGATTTAATTAAACAAGATATAGACCATTGTAAACAAGAGATTTGATCATCTATAGATTTTTTAATATTCTTTTATTTATTTTTTTAATTGAGAATAGGAAAAAAAAAGTTTCTGCCTCCTCCCAGCCTCCCATTTCTCTCCCCCTCCCCCCACTCTTCTCCCCCTCCCCCCACTCCTCTCCCCCCCTCTCCAATCCAAAGAGCAGTCATGGTTCCCTGCCCTGTGGAAAGTGCAAGGACCTTCCCCCTCTGTCCATGTCTAGGAAGGTGAACATCCAAACTGGCTAGGCTCCCACCAAGCCGGATCATGCAGTAGGATCAAAACCCAGTGCCATTGACCTTGGCTTCTCATCAGTCCTTATTGTTTGCCATGATCAGAGAGTCCGGTTTTATCCCATGCTTTTTCAGTCACAGTCCAGCTGGCCTTGGTGAGCTCCCAATAGATCAGCCCCACTGTCTCAGTGGGTGGGTGCACCCCCCGTGGTCCTGACATCCTTGCTCGTGTTCTCCCTCCATCTGCTCCTCATTGGGACCTTGGGAGCTCAGTCCAGTGCTCCAGTGTGGGTCTCTGTCTCTATCTCCATCCATCACCAGATGAAGGTTCTATGGTGATATGAAAGATATTCGTCAGTATTGCTATAGGATAGGGTCATTTCAGGTTCCCTATCCTCAGCTTCCCAAGGGACTAACTGGGGACATCGCCTTGGGCTCCTGGGAGCCACTCTAGGTTCAAGTCTCTTGCCAACACTAAGGTGGCTCCCTTAACTAAGATATGTGCTTCCCTGCTCCCCTATCCAACCTTCCTTTATCCCAATCTTCCTGTTTCCCCAAGTTCCCCCAATCCTCCCCTTCTCACTTTTCTCTCCCCGTCCCCCCTTATCCCCAACCCACCCCACCCCCAAGGTCTCAATTTAGAACCAATAATCTAAAGATATCAAGAAATAACTAGATGCATATTCATAATAAAAAATATGCAGACTAACAAAAATAAGAAATGCATGAAGTCTACTTAACATATGACCTGGATACTCTATGAAAAATATAAGGAAATAGGAGGATGCAGGTGTTATGTGAGAACAATGAGTTTATCCTATAGCTAAAGATTTGAGTGGGAATTGGGAATGGGCTAGAAAAGGAGAGGCAGGAGTAAATTAAACAAACCTAAGGATACATTAAAAATCTTTATTAAATGCAACTAGTTTGTAAATTCATCAAAATATATTATTTTTTAAATGAATTTTAATAGAGTATTCCCCATTAGTGAAGAATGCTGTTTCCAGAAAATATAGGCTAATAAATGAAACATTTTATGCCAGGCATAAGATATGTCAATATAACTTATTGATCATGGTGACCCTAAGGGTATCTCACAATATAAGTTATTTCTGCAACTTTTAATTTCTAATAATAGCTAGATACCAATATCCAACTGAGTAAATCACCACAACAAAACACAGTGACTGTGAGACACAAACAAAACAATTTTGAACTGGCCATTTAACTCTTCTTATTGAATAGCTTTCATAGGGCCTGAAGGTGCTATGGAGGCTGCTAGGGAGAAAGGGCATCAATGGTCTTATCTATCACTGAACCCTGAATACTGCAATACATATTTAACCAACTAGATATGTGTCCTGGTTCAGTATAGGCAAACTGGTTATGAAATAAACAGCCATTCTCTTGATTAGATTTGAGTCCTGCTTCACAGAAAGGAATTTTTATCTGGTACCATAAATATGGTTAAAGACTATGTTTAAGGAAGCCATAGACTTACAGTAAGACCTTATCATATTGTTTATCGAATTATTCTATTAAAATGCATACTGACTAATAGAGACACTTTACCATTCAAAGTGCTGAGAATAATCTCTTTAAAATACAGCAGAATATTAAAGAAAACCATGGCACATCATGATTTAAAAACGTTGGGTACAAAATTTACATAGTTTTGAACTCATGGTATTTGATACTCATGTTGGGAATAATAATTATTAATATCAGTAAACTAAGTTTTTAACTCAGCTAGGAAAAGACACAAAACAAATGAAATCAATGATACAAAATCAATAAAAATAAAGTGGAACTCAGTAAAGCTATGAAAAATTAAGTACAACGATACCTAATAAACCTACTAAATGGAAAATAGTTAAAATGCATGGAAAAGATTTTTTGGGAAGAAGTGTAAAAACAGACTGTACTGTATGACAAAATTATTTTCCCAAGAAATTTTCGGAAAGAAATGTATATCCATCCTGCCAATATCAGAATTACTAATTTATATTTTTCCATCTCTGTCTTTGGTTCTTTCTTTGGCTTTCTATCTCATTTATGTAGATGTCTAAGATCTTGTCTGAGTATGTTGTAAAGGAATTTAGAGCAGAATGTTTAACTACAAATAAGTAACTCTCCCTCCCTGCTAGGTTTCTGTACAATATCTCTATGCATTACCTTATTTCAATTTTGTTGAAATAGGAGCGGCGGGGCTGCGTAGCCAACACCCCAGCGCTTGGCTAGCTCACGCCCGAAATAACAACACACAAACTGTATTCATTTAAAGAACTGCTTGGCCCATGAACTCTAGCCCTTACAGGCTAATTCTCGCACCTGGACTAGCCCATTCCTAATAATGCGTGTAAGCACCCCAAGGTGCGCTTACCAGGAAGATTCTAGCCTTCATCCATCCTGGGAGAGTGTAGCATGGCAAGCATGGCCTCTCTGCTCCAGAGCAGAGCTGTCGAGTCTCTCCGGGAGCAGAGCAGAGTCTGACCTCACTTCCTCTTCCGCCCAGCATCCTATTCTGTTTTCTCCTCCTACCTATGCTTTAACCTATCAGGGCCAGCAGTTTCTTTATTGCTCAGCCAATGAAATCAACAGGTTGATATATGACACTCCCACATCACAATTTAAATCAAAATTTTTCATGAGTTTTCTGCTGCTTTTCTGTTATGTACAATGCCAAGAAAAGAACTTTAGATTTTTGTTCATTTGCCGGGTGAATTGTTCATATTTATAGTTATCATTACTCATTCATAACTGTAAGCTCTGAAAATACATAAAAAGTTTCTAAGAAAATCCTAAAGTGTTGAGAGTCTGAATAATTGGGATAGCAGCAGGTTCAGGGTGACCTAAAAACAGTAACTGATGCATTGGAGGAATGATCAGGCCTGATAAAATGATCCTTTATTAGTTTAGTCTTATGATCAGTAGAAATGTTGGTAAATATTTTTAATTTTCAATGGAATATACAAATTTAAATATTTGCTCACTTATTCAAAAATATTCATTGAACTCCCATGGTTCTTGTGTTTTATTCTTTCAACAAATATTTATTGATTACCAGCTATGCCAATTTTATAGAAGATATTTTAAAAAAAAACACATACACACTCTTCTTCATGGACTTGAACCATATAAAGAAGATATACATCAAAGAAATATTTGGTAGAACAACAACAGAGCAGAGCTTATTGCTACGATCAAAATCTAACTAAATGGATCAGCTTTTGCATTTGCTTGTTTGTTCCAATGATTGGATGTGGGTGCAATGTTTTTATTTCAATGAAAGCAGAATTAA
Source organism: Alexandromys fortis (assembly GCF_014885135.2). Lineage (NCBI taxonomy): Eukaryota > Metazoa > Chordata > Mammalia > Rodentia > Cricetidae > Alexandromys > Alexandromys fortis. Next base: position 14,725,524 of record NW_026067949.1, read on the forward strand.
TTTATAGCAATGAAGATACTTCACAAATCATTTTCTATTGTTCCGTGACTAGCACAGCACAGCGTCAGAGACAATCCTTATGCTTCCTCTCTGGGAAATTTTACCTTGCTTGCTGAGGGGTGATTCAACAGCAGGTGTGAGATTGGGTCTGATTTGATCTTAGATTTTTGTCATTTATCATTTGTCACAGGTCTATTTTGAAACATCTGTTTGCTAGACTTCAGGTAATTTGCTGTTTGTCTAAGTCATTAAAGGTAGTTGGCACTAATCATGAGGCTCTTGGTAAATTCCTCTGCCTTTATCAGAGGCAGAGTTCACTCTGTTTGTTTCAGTTTTAAATGTATCTAGGATCACAGCAATGATCAAGATCAGCATAGAAAATTGACTGCAATAATCTAAACCTATCCTTTAGGATTTTAAGGACATAAGAAATTTACAGAATCCACATTGATTCTCTTATTGATATTATTTCATCCAGAGAGCAGAAGCACTGTACCTCATCACCTGTGATTTCTAACACATGTATAAACTCATTATCATGCCGCTTTTTCCAGTGGATTCCTAACAGCCTCTACTCACCAGGGTTCAAGGAAAAGATGCAGTGCAAGGTTTATGTACATCACCTATGCTTCCTGTCATGGGGTTGTTGGTTTGCATTTACAATGCTTACTTAAAAGTGTAATTTAATAAAATAATGATATTTATGTAGGCATTTTTATTCCTAGATTAGATTTTCTTTCCACTAGCTTTTATAATTATTTTTTAAAAACTATCTTTTCTCATTTTACATATCAATTCTAGTTCACACTCCCTTCCTTCCTCCTGTTCCATCCAACTTCTCCCCCACTATACCTTCATCCACTCTTCAGAGAGAGAGAGTCAGGCACACTGCTTTGAGGCAGGACCAAAGCCCTCCTGACTATAGCTAGGCTGAGCAAGGTATCCCTCTGCTGAAAATGGGTTCCAAAAAGCCAGAACAAGCAGTATGGATAAATCCTGTTCTCATGGCCAGTGTTTCCACAGTCTGCCCCAGCCGTACTACTGTCACCCACATTCAGAGGGACTAGTTGCAACCTATACTGTCAGGCCAGAGTTGGAAGGCTTTCATTAGTTCAGGAAAGCTATTTAAGTGTATCCCTATCATGGCCTTGACTTCTTTGCTCATATTCTCACTCTTCCTTCTCCTTGACTGGAAGCTCAGCCCACTGTGAATCTCAACATCGGCTTCCTTCAGTTGCTGGATGTAGGTTCTATGACAACATTTGAGATAGATATCAATTTTACTTCAGGGCAAGGCCAGTTGAGGCACCCTTTCCACTATTGTTTTAAGGTCGTAGCTGAGCTAATCCATTTTACACCTGTCAGAATGGCTAAGATCAAAAACACCAGTGACAGTTTATGCTGGAGAGGATGTGGAGTAATGGGAACACTCCTCTATTGCTGGCACAAATGCAAACTTGTACAACCACTCTGGAAGTCAGTTTGGTGGTTTCTCAAAAATTGGGAACCAACCTACCACAAGACCCAGTAAACCACCCTTGGGCATATACCCAAAGGATGCTCAACTGTACTACAAGAACATTTGTTCAGTTATGTTCATAGAATTATTGATAATAGACAAATCCTGGAAACAACCTAAATGCCCCTCAACTGAAGAATGGATAAAGAAAATGTGGCACATTTACACAATGGAGTACTACTTAGTGGTCAGAAACAATGACATCTTAAAATTTGCATGCAAATGATAAATTTAGGAAAAAAAAACCATCCCGAGTGAGGTAACCAAGACCCAGAAAGAAGAGTATGCTATATACCAAGTCATAGGTAAATATTAGCTGTAAAGCAAAGGATAATGAGCCTATAGTCCATGACCCCAGAGAAACTAAGTAACAAGGAGAACCCTAAGAGAAACCTATAAAAAGCCCCTGGCAAGAAAAATAGACAAGTTCTCCTGAGAAAAATGGGAGTGGGTGGGGGAGGGAGAAGGGAATGTGCAAAGAATGGAAGAGGGAATAAGGGGAGAGGGAAGAAGAACTAGAGAACACGAGAGTCAAGATGGGGGAAGGACAGAGAAGGAGGAGAAAGAAAGAATTATCTTGATTGGGGGAGCCATTATGGGGCTAGCAACAAACCTAGTCCTAGAGAAATTCACAGGAATCCACAGGACTTTTAGAATTTTTTTAACCAATTAAACTTATCTTTTAATCTATTGACATCTTTTTGTTTGGAATGAAGAATGGTCCTTAACATGGTTCTAAATTTAATCTGTTGTTGACGATTTTGCAGTCTTTTTGTAGAAGCCAACATGTCTACTTTTTGGTCCATATATATAGATGGTCTTTATTTAGATATTTAATTTTATATAATATAAATGTGATACTTGTATATGTAATATAGGATGATACATCACAATAAATTGCTACTGTACAATGAGTAAATAATATAAATATATTTTCTAAAATTGTCAATAGGGAATTGGTCATTTTTATTATCACTGTCTTCTCCTTCTTATCACTCATTTAATATCTTAAGAGTTGTTTCTTGAATATCTACTTACTAAGTTCAGCATTTATTACTTTTACAGATAGCTCAAAATAAGCAAGGAATCTGAGTTTTACTATAGTATATTTATTTATTGACCCTTGATAAATGAGACAAATTTTAAATAATATTATGATTTAGTAGAGTTAGAGAAAGCAAGAAGATGGGATGGTGTATTTAATCAACGCTTGCAATATTTCTATAATAATGGTACACAAATAACAAAAGTAAATTCAGAATGGCTTGTTCATCATCCAGGATTTTGGCAAGTCAGTATAAAATGCATGACACAGAAGACTGTCTTCTATAATTAGGGGAAGTCAAATTTACATGCTGTCTATTTACAGCCAAATACCAAGGAGAAAGAAAAAAACCCTACAGGTATGAGGTCTGAATATTTTAACAATGTGATAACGACAGAATGACACCCATACAGAAAACAAACTCAGCTCATTTGTGCTGTTAGTCCAAAGAAACATGATTATGCTTAAACCAATACAAACTGAAGTGCAAGCCTTGAACACCTCTTCAGATACAGATATAGAGTTTTTGAAATTGCATCTATATTGAACATTTACAAATTTAATTTAGTGATTATTTCCTAAAAATGAAAACAACTTGTATTTCATTAAGTATTACAGATAATATAGAGATCATGTATAATATGTAAAGGTATATATACAGAGATAGATTATACGAAAATAGCTTTCTTTATGCATAAGATATTTGAGCATCTCTGCATTTTGGCATCTGTTGAAACAGTCTGTGAATGATGCTGTGTGGGGTTTTGGAGAGTTTGTGAGAAAAGTCCAAGTAAACAAGACTAGAGTCTTGCAATCTCTGTTACTCCAGAGCATAGGTTGATCTTGTAATGTGCTTTCAGTCACCAACAAGGTGTAGAAAATGGAATGAGTTTATTTAGATTGCCACCATCTTGCCCATTTTTAATCAGAAAGTTGTTTCTAAGCACAGTTTGTCCTGTGACTGAATATAGCCTATACCTTTTGACCTTGCCCTTGTGACTGTATACAACTTGAAGTTAAGTCAACTTTGCTTATTTGATTTTATTTATCTTAAGGGTTTTCTTAGAATATAAACTATTTGGTGCCCTGAATAAAAATAAGCCATTGTGTGAGACTTTAGTCGGCCTCATTTTTAGGCCACTCTCTCCCAAGCTAATGGCATCAAATATTGCAGCAACAGGTATCTCTGGGAACATCTTGAAAACATTCTCCACCAGGAAAAACGGGATGCATGTATAGACATATAAACAAGTGTATTAATCATAAAATGAATAATACACAATTTTATTTATGATAAGTAGTGTATCAGCAGACTTACATGCTAAGATTATGGGAACTTTAGCCAGTTTAATGAACTAATACTAATTGAATGATTCTGAATGTCTTCTGGAAAAAAATTAAAATATGTCTTTAAAGATGAAAGAGTAAGTTTATTCTGTTATGTAAACATGTGAATGTAAAATAATATGAATATAAAGTATATATTGCTGTGTTTCTTAAAATTTTCTCAGTACCCTCACGTTCAAAGTTTCTCTACATTTTATGCATTATCCATAATTTTTGGTTAGATAACCATTAACTAATGCTTTTCTATAGGCAAGTTTTTAATCCCTTTTATAAATGTTTTCTATCTCAAATTACTTGACAAAGATTATTTTAGTACATTTATATTTAACATAAGAGAGAAAAATTACTAAACTTAGGATAATAGAGAAACATATTTTTTAAAAAATATTGTGCTTCTTATGAGCTTCTGAGCCTGTTTCAAGAAACACAGAAACATTATATTGTCTACACTTAAAGCATCAGCACAGGGACTCATCATTTGTTGCCCTACCTGCAATTGCTAGTGCTTATGATTGTTTCAACTCCTGAAGTATCAATTGGCATCAATCACTTGGCATTTATATTTTTTGCTTTATATAGTATTGGTAAATATACTTTACCCAGTTTTATGGTTACTCAATTTTTTCTTGGGCTTTATAATTCTCTTTAGTATTAACTATATTAAATTAGAATAACAATGTGAAGTGAATGTTCAAATTTTAATAGTGCTCACATTTCAGTTTTATATTCCTTTTAACCATACATTTTAGAATGTTCTCATTATCAAATACAGCATTTTCTTTTAGGCTTCATGCAGTAAATCTTTTGACTAATTCTCTGCTTTTATTTTTCTAACAATAGTTTAGTTTTACAAAATCAGTAGTTAGTTTCAATGTAAATAGAAGAGTAAACATCCATTTGGTAAACATATCATTTGGTATCTCACTTTTTATGCAACCTTGATATGTCACCATTTTGCATAAAAATGAATAAAAGCAAGTTAACAAGTTATACATGAGCAACACAGAATTTTAAAGGGTTTTATTTCATTTAAACATTAGGACCTGTGTTTAGTGGCACATGCTTATATTCCCAGAATTTTGGATGATGAGAGATTGGACTTCATAGTACAATTCTGTGTTTTAAATAATCACGTGATTTTTTTTAGTTAATCAAATAAAGTAAACATCTGCTTATGTAGTCAAAATGAGCTTTTGTTCAGTATATTTTATATCCACAATATGCAAATCAATCATCTCATTTTCTTTTCTACTATTTTTTTAATTTATTTATTTCTTTATTAATTAATTAAAGATTTCTGTCTCTTCCCCACCGCCGCCTCCCCTTTACCTCCCCCTACCCCAATCAAGTCCCCCTCCCTCGTCAGCCCAAAGAGCAATCAGGGTTCCCTGCCCTGTGGGAAGTCCAAGGACCACCCACCTCCAACCAGGTCTAGTAAGGTGAGCATCCAAACTGCCTAGGCTCCCACAAAACCAATAGGTGCAGTAAGATCAAAAACCCATTGCCATTGTTCTTGAGGTCTCAGTAGTCCTCATTGTCCACTATGTTCAGCGAGACTGGTTTTAACCCAGGCTTTTTCAGACCCAGGCCAGCTGGCCTTGGTGAATCCCCGATAGAACATCCCCATTGTCTCAGTGTGAGGGTGCCCCCCTTGCGGTCCTGAGTTCCTTGCTCGTGCTCTCTCCTGGTGCTCCTGAGAGTAGTCTTTTCTACTATTTTATTTTTAATGCTGAGGCAGTATGTATCTATACTAGAGTTGGCTGTCATTTATTTTGGGTTCAATGAGATATCAAAACTTTATTCAGAATAACATGGACCCTCCCTTATCAAACCTCAATGAAGCAATGCTCCACAGACTTTCCCACAAGGCAATCTGGTATGAGCATTTCCTCAGTTGAGTGTTTTTCTTTCAAATGATTATAGCTTGTGTCAAGCTGATATGAAATAAAGCATCACAATGGGGCATAGATAAAATTTAAGAGTGTAATAGGTAAATAAAATTATAAGAATGAAACATTTTGTGAGGATTTTATGAAAAGTAGCTATATGCATGATGGTTGTCTCTATGCAAAACTTCACCATTGGAATGCTGAGATATCCTCATTGGTTGACCAAAATTAGTCTAACTCTAGATGTTAGAGTACTGAGAATTATGGGAAGGAGGGCTGTACACCTTGCCACACCTACTACAAAACCCACAACCAACGATGTGGAATTAGTTTTGTCATAGTACCAGTGGCCAAAGATTTTCCAAATAAAATGTAATTGTTTCCAGAAGGCTTGTGTGGAGTCTATTTATTTATATTAGATGATTGAAAGATTGAAATTTCAGTAACTATACTTTTTTTTTTTTTTGGCAGGGTTTCTCTGTGTAACAGACCTACAGTCCTAGCTGTCCTGGAACTAGATCTTACAGAACAGGCTGGCCTTGAACTCACAGAGATCCACCTGCCTTGGCCTCTTGAGTGCTGGGATTAAAGGTGTGTACCACCACCACCTGGCTGTAACTATATGTTTTGGTTAATAGAAATTTGAGTGTTAATTAGAAATAATTGCAGAAAATGTTTTAAACAATGATATTCTTTATGGTTAATGGTTTTAAGTAAAGTTATACTAACTTAGTTGAAATGTGACATCTTCTTATTCTACCTTTCTGTTCTATTGTTTCCTCTTCAGGCATTTCTTAATCAATGCAGAGTTACCTGAAGTATAATTTAAGCTCAGACAATTCATTGAATGTTGTTGTTGAAATAGTGTTCTTAAAGATGACTAAATAGATTATTTCCTGGTTTTGTTCATTTCCTAATATTGAACTTGATAATAACTGAAGAACATCTCCCAATTTCAAGGATACTGAATATAACATTGAAATTTCACATATGAACTTTGTGTACTCTAATGATTAGTTCTTTTGCTGATTAATTAAGTCATTTCTTCAATAAAGATTATCCCTTTTATAGTATGTCTGCACGATTCTGGTTACCAAGTTTATAGTTATGTACAATGAACAAGAAACCAAAGAGAATGCATTCTTAGAGATGGCAACATCTTGCAAAAATGATATTAAGTTTTATTTTTGTTTTGTAACATTGTTAGAGCATAGAAGCACAGTAGTTGAATCTTGTCTCACCAATCAATTTCTCTTTCCATTTCCCTTTTTATTTGAACTTTATGGAAAATTTTATGATACGTAGGTCATGAGTGTTGACATACAACACTGCATTTTACTTTTACTGTAGTATGTGACACTTCTAAGATCTTCTAATGAACAGAAGTCAAAATGTCTCATATCACACTGCTACTAAATCTTCGAATCTTTTCTCCTTGAACTAGACAGATAATCACAATTAATTTTAATGTGTGTTACATCTTCAACATAAATGTAAAAATATATTAACCACGCTAAAATAATAGACAAAAGAAATTAATATTTAGTGAACAGAGCTTTTTGAGTACTACAGAAGATAAGCAATGGCACTGTTTTTATGAGATAATTATTTCTTGCCAGTATTTAATAGTATTTTTTTTTTCATTTTCAGCAACGTTTATCCTTAAACCGCTTGTTAGAGGTTAGAGGAGAATGTTTTGTGGCTGCTCTATAAAGCTGAATTTAGAACTGAATTCTTTTCTTTGAAAATAGCAGAAACCACATTAATAATTTATCCTTCTCTTCCATTCATCTTCAACATACCACTCATGTAAATAGCTTTGAACAGATTTGGGACTTAACATATGCTATAGTTCACTTTAACTTCTCAGAGAGATGTAAGTAATTTTTAAAACTAAAATCATGTGATGTAGTTTTCATGCCCTAGATGATTCTTACTGAGCTGATGGAGAAATGCCTGCTTGCGCCAATTTATTTCCTCTCCTGGCTTGTTTCATTACCTGAAATTCTCTTCATTAAAATTTCTTCTTTGATCAAAGCATTGTGCTTCTAGAAGAGTCCTTCTAATGTAAAACCTTAATTCATTATTAATGTTGCACAATATTACATCTCAAAATGAGAAGCAAAATTAAGACACACCTCCAAGGCAAAGAAACTTGAAATAATATGGTAAGAGAATAAGAAAACTTGGATGTGAAAGTGAAGCCCAGGCAAGGTAGAAGTAGGTCTGAGGGAAGACAATACATTTGCCTTCTTATAATAAATCACAAGTGTTCTTGGTTCATGTGTTCTATTTAGAAAAAAAAAACATACTTTCTCTGAGTATCTGCAGCATTTTGTATATATGAAGGGTTTTCTGTGTGGGCAGATTGTGCCCAAATATATTAGTCCGTGAGGGTTTGACAGTCCAGGCAGCAGTCTGGTCTAACCCGACTGAGTATTGACCACATGCAGCTTGTTACATTCTACATTTTAAGGGCAGACTGCCTGGAGACTTATTAAGGCAGTGCATTAGCATCCCACTAATTGCCAACCAGTCAAGTTGACCCTGAATCAGTTCCTTTGCCTGAACATCTTGTCCTTTCTCTTTCACTTTTCACAGGACCTGGTTTTATAACTTTCATTTAACTTGTTGAAATCTTTACTTTGCACAACTTGTGGTGTACCCCTACTGAAGCATAAATTTTTGGGAGCAACTGTTTCAATAATTTTTCTTATTTTCTGATTTTATAACTTGTTTGAAGTCGGTAAGGTCGGAAGCATTGTTCAGTCTGCAGAGAAATTGTGCTTCGTGTTCGAGTTGCATTTTTTATCCGATTAAGCAAACTCTTTAATAATCAATTTCTATCTCCTGTTTTCTTAATGGCCAGGTGGCTGGCTATGAATGGCTTACCAATAGTGCTTACATATAGGTTCCAAATTTATAAGTCCTATCACTGTCAACTGTTTTTTTATCTGAAAGAAATGATGCTTGACCCCTCAAGTAATTATTTACCCCAAAGTGGAACAAAATTAACTGAGTTGGGAATGACAACAAAATGACCCAATCCAAATATTTAAACCAGAGGAACCACTTCCTAAATGCATATAAAGATGCCTCAGTGTCAGAGACTCATTTACAAATGGGATTTTTTTTCATTTCACAATTTCTCATATTTGAAGATGAATTATTCTTTAGAAATTCAGAGAAGATACTGATGTCTAATGACTGGATTCTTACAGTAAGTCCTGTTGGCCGTAAAATCCCAAGTATCACATAGTAAAAAACAAATTTCAACAGAGAAATATAAATTGTCTCATATAGAACTTGTTTAAAGTCAACCTCTGGATTTCAAAATCCAACATTAACTCTTTGAGCAGATCTTATAGGGAATATGCTTCTGTAAAGAACATTCCTTCACAAGATAGCATAGATGAACCACTGATTCTTTTGGCCAAAATATATTTCAAATAAATTTGAAACTTGATAATGACATGATTAAGATCTGTCTTAGCTTAGGATGTGCTCAATTATTAAATATGTAGCAATAATAATAGTGATTAATAAATGTTTGGTCCCATGATTAAAATAAGCATGATTACTGAAATTAAATAAATGAAGGATAACAGCATATGGTCTTAATAAGAAATTATAAGAATTTTTGACAAGAAGCCATATGAAATCTTTAACAATTAAATTTCATTAGCAAAGAAAATGGTATTCCAAAGAAATGGGCAAACATGAGTGCTTAAAGTGTAGTAATTCCTGCTCTCAAACCTAAAGACCTAAATTTTATCCCAGGGAACACACACACACACACACACACACACACACACTCACACTCACACTCACACACACACAACAGAGAGAGAGAGAGAGAGAGAGAGAGAGAGAGAGAGAGAGAGAGAGAGGCAGAATTACAAAGTGGAAAGCACTTCATAGAGTGTTTTAAAGTGACCATAACGTTACAATTAAGGATCATTAAAGTTACAATTTTTAATATTATTAATCAGTAATCATATTTTTACTTTAATGCACACCAATATGCAGTATTAACAGAAAATTTTCATAGAAATTAAATGGCAAATTTTAGTATATAACTTTATTTATTTGCATTTTTCCTTTTCCTAATTTCCTTATTAGTTTACATTTAACACTATTTTAATAAGTATCTGAATTTGAACTTTTTTTCACAGTATAGTCAGGGCCATGCCAAAATTAGGTATTGTATTTTGAGATGAGTCAGTAATCTTGGTAGAAATTTCTCTAGTATGTCTCTGAATAAGTACAATGTGTACAGATTGGGTCTTAATATCTCAAGACTGTTTTAAATGCTCTGCATTGTTGTAATTCTCAATGAGCTATACTTCTCAGACATCATAGAATATGCCACGCAAACTGGTATTTAATGACTCTGTTTACAATTTATGATTTTGAATTTTCATACAAAAAATTTGTTCAAATTCGTTTCCCTCCCAAAGCTCCTTCCATATATTTTCCCTCATTACCTACTCACTTCATATTCTTCTTTTTCTCTTAATAAATGTGGGAGCCTAGCCTGTTTGGATGCTCACCTTTCTCGACCTAGGTCAGGGCCACAACCTCAGCATCAGCAGAACCTGACACTCACCAGGTTCCCCTCAATTGTTCATAGCCACATATGGAATAACCAATCTGTGGCTTGTTAGAATTGTTTGGTCAATGTCTTAGACTGCTAACTGGCTAGCTCTCACTATTAATCCATTTATATTAATCTGTGTCTTGTCATGCGATTGTGACTTACCAGTGCAGCATGTTACTCCTTTAGGAGCTGCATGGTGTTTCTCTACTCTGCCTTCTCTCTCTCTCTCTCTCTCTCTCTCTCTCTCTCTCTCTCTCTCNCTCTCTCTCTCTCTCTCTCTCTCTCTCTCTCTCTCTCTCTCTCTCTCTCTCTCTCTCTCTCTCTCTCTCTCTCTCTCTCTCTCTCTCCACCTCACTCCAGCCCAAGACTCCAGCCCACAACCTCAGCCCTATATAAGTTCCTGCCTTAATGCATAAAGTGAGATCCTGCTTTCCTGCTTTGACCTACTCCCAACTCAGAGTGCTTTTGTCCCTGGTGGCCAAGGGGGAAGCCTGAGTTGTCCAACACTCACCATCTGGAGTCTTGGGATGGAGTGAGGTGGAGTGAGGAATAAGGCCCAATAATTTCCTGCCACATCAGCAGTGGCTAGGCAGAGGTGGGCCTAGGTCAGGGTTTGCTGAGTCACTCCTATCCAAACTCAAGTAGACAGACTAAAACATACCTACAACTTGCCAAGGTACAGAGCATATAAAAATGGAAAGTACTTTCCTGTAGTTATAGCATACCTTAACCTCCCAAAGCTCAGGAAAAAAAAAAGATAAAAAGGAAACAGAGAGACTTTAAGAGCCAGAGGCATACCTGCACGGGCATAGTGTGTTCAGACACAGAACTGCTGCACATGTAAACTCACAGCAGAAAGGAGAACATGCCCAAGACCGGGAAAATATCAAGCCCGACAAAATCCTAGCATAAAGAAAGTCTGTGGGTAGTTAGTCTTACTCTGACCCATAAAGGCGAGGTGGTTGATAGCTATTGGAAAGGCAAACCAGTTTTTTGTAGTGGATAACTACTAGCTGTGGTCTCCCATAGAAGTCCACACACTCATCATTATGTGGCCAGTACTATTCAAACTTTGTGGCCTTAAACAATAAAAGGGAAATAAAGTTGGGTGGCTAGAGATGGCGGTGTATTTGACAGGGGTTGTGGGAGGGATGATTACTATCAAAGTACATTGTACAGACTTTTCAACTAATTAAGACTTACAAGAAAACTATTTAAAAACTCTAAGTGGAAAAGGTTCTGATGACTCAGGATGAATATCATGTTTTATAGTGTTTGAAGAAATGCCAGTCCTTAAAATTTAAAATTTCAAGATTGAGACGCTAGAGATGGTTCAAGGTTTAGAGCAGTTGTGCTTGCAGAGGACCCTAATTCCATTCCTAGTATCCACAAAGCAGCTCAAAAGTATCAATAACTCCAGTTCCAGGGGATCTAACAACCTCTTCCAATAACAAGGACAGCAATCACGTGATAAACAGACATACCTGCAGGCAAAACACCTACAAGGAGAAGCAAATTTTAAAATGAATAAAGTAAAATTTTTAGTTTATTTTGTACATATCCAATTCTCCCAATAGTATGATTAATTATTTACTCATATAAAAATATTTTACAAGAAAGTTTGGTAATGCAAAGGCATATCTTCCTCAGCCCTTGTCCTTTCTGAGTTTCCTTTTTACCAAACATGAAGACACCTGGATAGGTTTCTGAAAACCAAGCATAGTACTGGAAACTGCTTTGTATGCAATCCGGCAAGAAAAGTAATCAAATAAGTTTTACCCAACTGTGAACCTTATGAGTTACAGTAACAACTACCCAGAAAAATAAGCCTATTGGTACAACAGTGACAAGACATTAGTGGAAAAAACAAAGTACCTTTTGATTGTACTTAAGACCTACTCCAGAAGAGAGAACTCTTGTCTGGTATTGTTAACCTGGAAAAAAAAAAAAAAAAAGACATGTCTAATTCAGCCATAGGCCCTAGGGGAAAAAATTAATGCTATTAATCTCTATGTAAACACAGTAATAAATCGCCTCATAAGCACTTGCCTTTACACACATAGATTAATTAATCTTTCAACCTTCCTTTTTTTTAAAAAAAAGCTTCATTTATAATAGATAGTGGTTTTTACAGCAATTCACTACTGGCCAATGTGTAGCAAAGAGACTATGGAATTCTTAGCTCTAAATTATACATGCCACAACCTCTCCCAACAAGTTTCAGGGAACATCATAGAAAAAGCAGCAGAAAGAATTCAATATCCAGAGTCTGTGCATACTGGCAGCAAAACTCTATTTCTGTCAGTAACAGGGATGGTCTACACATTAACTCAGCAGCTATTGTTTCATGCCCAATACTGTGTACACCAGACACAGTCCAAGTATGGATGGGGCAGAGGCTCATAAGTCCTACCTGTAGCCCAGAAGGTGTTTCCTAATGATGGCTGCTGAGAAAGACAGAGTCAGTTTTCTTGACAGGTAAAACTTTTCTCCAGTAGATGGTCCTACACCTATGGACACATAGGCACACTAAGTAGACTCAGTGGTTTTTATTTTTTATTTATATTTACTTGTTTGTTTGTTTGTTTATTTTTGGTTTTTGAGACAGGGTTTCTCTGTAGCTTTGGTGCCTGTCCTGGAACTAGCTCTTGTAGATCAGGCTGGCCTCGAATTCCCAGCGATCTGCCTGCCTCTGCCTCCCCAAGTGCTGGGATTAAAGGCGTGCGCCACCACCGCCCGGCCTCAGTGGTGTTTATTAAAAGATCAGATGAAGTTGGGTTAGAACAGTGATGGAGTAGGCATAAGAGAGTGATTGGAGGTAATAGGAGATGAATTTTATCTAAACACATTATATAGATATATGAAATTCTCAAGCAAAAAGGAAAAATTAGTGAATATATACTTTGAATGTGTGTCAGTGCGATTATTAAATCTTAAGTATTCATAATTGTTTTCTTTCTTTTTGATCTACTTTTATTTAATCGTGTATTTTTTCTTCTATGCAAAAATGATGGTTTCATATGCATAATTATGCTTTTAAAGTTCTATTGTCTTTAGCTGTGTTAAGGTGAAAGTTTCTAGGCAATTGAATAGGGAAATAACACTCTATTATTCATGAGAGAGAATCATATTTTGCTATTGCTCATAATTTCAAGATTTTTGTAGCATCAGTTTCCAAATAATTTAGTTTTTAGATAACTCCAAATGGACAGCAGTCACTTTCAGATGTTGATGTATCAGATATCTGATGCCAATTATTCATAGTTTTGATACAAAATGTTGTTTGTGAAAGACAAAACAAAATACAACATTGACTCTATTGGGGTTTATCAATATACTAATATTCTAGATTATCTATTTGTGACACTATTGTGCAAGTAACAGTGAGTCAGAAATATCTTTCTTCCAAGTAGTTTAGATTCATTTAAAACCATAATAATACGGCACTGTATTTAGTCACACATTGTAGGAATTACAGAAAAAATGCTGACTCACATGCATACATTCATAATAAATTGAGTATAACTGTTCAGGTATATTGTCTAGATTAACCTCCATCAATTCAGTACTCACAGTTATGACAGCAGAGTGGATGGAAAGAATGTAAAAGCTGAGGAATAGGAAAGATACCCAGGAATTGTAGACTTTTGGACATGGAATGGCTTGTGTAATAGTTCATATTGTTCATATTTTCTCATATAAGACCTGCACATCCTAGCCCTCATGGAGATGCTATTGATAGTTGGTGGTTACTTAGAAATGTCTTGGCTGCTAGTAGGTTGTCTATGCCCCAGTAGGTCTCTATAGAAAATTCTCTGTTCAGTTTCAATTTCAAATCAGATTATTTGTTGTTTTTTATATGGTTTTGAAGTATTTTTTATAATTTGGATGTTAATCCTCTATCAGGAATGAATGAAATCTTTTCCCATTCTGTAAGCTTTCACTTTGTCTGAATGAAAGTGTTCTTAGCCTTAGAGACACTTTTCATTTCCATGATGTCCAATTCATCAATTTTTGATCTTAGTGCTGGATTATCAGTGTTCTTTTCAGAAAGTCTTCTGCGCCAATGAGTTCAAGGCTATTCCACACTTAATTTTTTTTTTCAGATTCAGTGTAACTCATTTTATGCAGAGGTCTTTGTGACAAGTATGGATCTATTTGGATTCTTTGACATGCAGACTCTAGAACACACAGCTCGGAATGGGATGTCTCCATGAAATCCCTCCCCTCAGAATCACAGAATTCTGGAAATGAAGAAGTGAAAAGAGTATAAGAGTTAAATGTGATAGAGGTCACCAGAAAAACAAGGACCAGTGAAACAACTGACTGGGCAAAGATCATATGAAGTGACAGAGACTGAAGCAGCAAACGTAGGATTAACATGGAGCACCAGATCCTCGGCATATATATTATTGCTTTCAGTTTAATAGTCTTATGAGACTCCTGAGTGTATAAACTAGTGGGTTTATACTTCAGAGTGTATAAACTTCTGAAGGTTTGCCTTGTCTGGCTTGAATATGATGATTTTTTTGTTTTTCTTATATTTTATTTTGTTACATTTTTAGAGGTTTATTTTTTTCTAATGAGACAGAAAGAAATTAGATCTTGATGAGAAGGGAGGTAGAAAGGAACTGTAATAAGTAGAGGGAGGAGAAATTATAATAAGAATGTATTTTATGAGAAGATAATATATTTTAATAAACCAGGGGAGTGCAAAAAAAGAGAAAATATAGAGGAAAAAGTCCAACAACGGTCCATCAAATTGCAGATTATAACTATAATTTTACTATGCTATGTAAGTGTGAACATTTCTATACCTGTTCTGGTTTATTTACTAAAAATCATAAAATTTACTTATAATTTTTCCATTGTATCCTGAAAGACATTATTTCATATTATAATTTGTGTGCTTTTATACAAAAAATGCCTGTCTGACCTTCATAGCTCAATTCACTAATGCATTTGTCAGTATGTCATTAGTATTTAAAATAGTATTCTCTTCCTGTTTCATAACTGTAAGGATCAAATTTATTCCTTTTAGAAAACAAAAAAAAATATTTGGATTATCATGGCTTAACTAATTTCAAGACAGTCCTAATTAATTTCTTATGGATTTCCTATTTGTCATAACTTTCATGAAATATCTGTAATTTATCATCTTTGATATTTTAAGCTAGCATATGGCTCTCTGCTACATAGGTTAATAAATAAAATATTCTGAAAAGTCCTCATT
The DNA here is from genome assembly GCF_014885135.2 of Alexandromys fortis. NCBI lineage: Eukaryota > Metazoa > Chordata > Mammalia > Rodentia > Cricetidae > Alexandromys > Alexandromys fortis. The sequence goes on from NW_026067949.1 coordinate 14,741,157, forward strand.
ATAGGACATTTATGCATGAATGTACATTTTCATTATGAGGTCTTGTTCTAATGCCCATTCTTTGGAAAACGCAGATATACAATGCAATTCATTGGCACATACCAGTAGATATGACCCTGTTTGGTCTTGAATATGGAAAAAGCAGAAAACCCCATCATTCATACTATATTGTGTAATATACACTCCAGAACCAATATTAAGCAGTGACATATGAAATATAATCTATTATACATAATGGGATCTTTGAGAAGTGACATATTTCCTTTACACATCTTTCTACTCACTAATTTCAGAGATTTTTCAAATTAAACATCTTATTTTGTGTTGAATGCATCTTTTGAAGTGATAAGTTTTTATTATTGTGCATATATATCTATAAGATCATGTATGTAGTTTTACACACCATGATCTGGATTTGAACACTTCCGAAGACTCAAAAGAACAATAATAATTTCACATTTGGATATTAAACTTAATAAAATAAACTATTTTATATTTTGTATATGCACAAACTATTTTCTAAGAACACACGATTTAGCCTAACTGAGATATCTAGGGCATAATACATTTCAATTTATGTTTTTCTAGTTTAATGCTGAATTAAACAAATACACATATCTGCATTAAAGATTGTACTGTATAAATTATGTCAGTGCAGAATTATATAGACTTGACTAGAAAGTTGAGCAATAATATTCATTTTTCTACTAGTGATGGCCAGGCTGCTGGATTGCATTTCACAACCTGAATACAGGAGAATGTCCTTGGTCTTACAGTAACTTGACATGCCATAATTTGCTAATTCCCATGGCATGCTTGCCTCTTTTTGAATGAATATGGAGGAGCGGTGGATTGAGGGGTTTGGAGTAGAAGTCGGGGAAGGAAGTCGGAGCAGAGGAGAAAGAGGAGGTTGTGGTCAGAATGTAAAATAAATGTAATAAAAGAATAAAGTCAAAGAAAATAAGAGATTAAAAACAATATTAGATGGAAATAAGAAAATATTTAGATCCTAAAAAATAAAATTCATTCAACAAAATATACCAAAATCCACAGTTGGTAGCAGCATCAGCTTTATGGTGTAGATATATTACTGTACCTGTTTATACAAAAGAAAGAAAAAAGGACTAGGATGAGTTTAGTGGTCACTTTCACCCTGCTCTGTGTGGTCCAACCATTTTTTGCTATGTCTACATCATTTTTTCTAGGAATAGGAAAGTTTACCCAGGACTCTGTATATTCAAATTCCATATTGTTTATTTTGTATTTCTTTTTAATTTGATGGAGGTAGCATGTCACAGCAGAAATTTCAAAAGAAACTTCTGAATTTTAAACAGTGTTACACTTGTAAAAATAATGAGATCTTTCTAATTGAATACTTTGTGTATTTTGAAATACCATGAGCATGAAGGGGCAGTAGCTAGAAGGTTATGGCTTACAAGTATTGTGTTTTGGTATCTATTGACAAGAAAGAGTGTTGTGATGTTCATTTTATTTTTATTGATTATCAACTTAACAGCATCTATTATCACCTAGGAGACCCAACTCATAAAGTCTGGACAAATACAGCAAAAGCAAATTTCATGCCCACTAATTATAATAATGTACTCATAGAAGGGTTTTTTTTTTTTTTTTTTTTGGTCGTGTTTTTTGATTTGCTGTTAGTCTTAGGACTTCAGTTTTCATTCTGTGGATGATCCATTTGCTATTAGTGTGCTTAGGAGATGAGAGAATAGGCAAGACAGAAAGACAGAAGTTTTCTTTTTTTATTTGTTTGTTGAGTGGCATCCTTGAACCAGTATGTTGTTTGAGTATCTATCTTTAAGCTGTTCTGTAATTTATGCCTTTTTTTGAGAATGTAAAAACATTTGTAAAAAGGACAGAGAATAAAAAGATTTCATAAAGGTGAGGGAAATGGAAAATATATTCCCATAGCCGAGGTCTATCTGTCTAGGATAATAGGGCAGCATCCAAGACCAGGTTCCTCATTGTTGCTAATTTGGTCTTGTGGTCTGATGGGATATGGGATGTGAGAGGGTCTGAGTTGGAGAAGCTATACATTTGTTTAGATAGTTCTTATTTAGAAACTGGATTGTTGGGTGGAATGGTGATCTTTGTGGCTAGAAAAAGTTTCAAATAGACAATGTGAAAACAATGTGGACACTGTTAACTCCCATCCACTCATATCTCATATGTGACAGGACTGATACTACGACTTTTCTGAAGCCTCACTACATTGTGACATAGGGAGACCTGCTTTGAAGCATGAGTGTGTGAGAAAGATGGGTGGCTAAGTTTTGCATTTCTTTTATTTTACTTATTCTGTAAAGAATGCAGCTTTCCTCTGTTTGGAGACCCACTAGTAGCCACTTAGAAATGCCCCCGTCTGTTTTCACTTCTGAGTCTAAGAAATTGTGGGTAGTCTGAAGCATAGAGGAGAGCCAGGAAGATATGCTGCAGTTGATTTCGAAATTACAGAGTGTTTTACAAATGTGTTACATATCTGATGCTGGTATTTGCATTTCACACTGGAAGAGGGATAAAAAAATGTATAGTCATGTGTCTGTTATTTGAACAAAATAGGAGCATGAGTACCCTGCACATTTCTTCTGTTTTGTTAAAGTGCTATTATCCATGCCAGAAGATCTGAACTGCCTTTGTAATGTTAAAATTTTAAAATCAAAGTTGACAAAACACATTATCAAGAGAGTGAAAAAGGAACGCAAGGAGTAGAAAATGCGTGTAAATCACACACCTGACAAGACATAAATAAACAGAATATATACAATATTCACAAAATAGAAGCAAAGAATTCTTTCAAAGCTGAGTAAGTGACTTGATTAGACATTTCTTCAAACAAGTTATAAAAGCAGTCAAAATCACATGTCATAATTCTTGGTACTACTTTCTATCATGAAAATAAAAATTAAAATTACATTGATTTATTTTTAGGATATTATTTTCTGGGCATGACATAGCTATTATACTCAAGAACACACTACATCCAATATTCTATGCAGAATACCTATAAATTGGATCTATCACAATTTTTTCATGGATAGGACAGGAGTCTGAAGAAGGACACTAAAAATAAATCCAACACTAGCTCAGAACTGATTATAATAAAGGGTTATTTATTTAGGGGTAGACTCACAGATCACAATCCTCGGCATGAACAGGGAACAGGAAATGAATCACACTGCTGGAAGAGAGGCCTGATGCATGCTTTACCTCAACATTTATAGTATAAGAGGCCATCCAAGTGGGAGGTTACTTAAAGGCTACTAGCTGTAGGAATTACTACAGAACCTGCCCTTTTGTTTAAATAAAAAAGTTCTAAGCCTAATAAAAATATATACAATAAGAACATATATCAGGTATAAAATTAGAATTACAACCAGCATAAACAATGTCAAGCAAGGAACATGTGATAAATGTTTCAATAATCATCCTATCCTATGGAGTTTAAGTCTTGAATTATAAATAACTTGGCCAAGTCACGAGAGAAAAGTAACTACAACTACCTAGTCTTCAACCCCTCCAAGACCCAAGAAGGGAAATAGTATTACTTGAGTAAGCAGGAAGAAGTCAAACAACTTCCAGTCTGTGCAAGAAATGATCGAGGCAATCACCCAATGTCTCCTTTGCAATGCTGGAACAACCATCTTTGCCTAAGGGCTAGGGTAACTGACATTCCATTTTCAGACACAGGAAAAATTTCAAAACCTTCTCAATCTTTTTTTTTCCTTCTTGTCCTGTCTGGACACTGTAGATTTTGTCAGTGGTCAGTGCATGGGCAGTTCCTTGCCCAAAGTCCAGTTTTGCCAAGAAGAAAACAAGCTCCATAACAACAAAGTGGTGTGCCCTCGGTGCTCAATATTCTCTCAGGAAAAGATTGGTGCTGCCTGGAGCAATCCTGTCTCACGTCAACAGAAGCCTCAGTTATTTAGATGTCATATTCTATAGCTCTTTGAAGAGGATGAAGAATTACTTATATATGCAGAATACAATTTCTATGTATCTAAAGAACCTGATTAGACTAACTATATGTATGGAAAACATGGATGACTGTTGACCTATAATTCTTAATACCAATAAAACTTAAAGACTAAGACTTTGTATTAGAATATTAAACAATCTTTAAACAACTGTGCAACAAATGAGAACAATGGCCTAAAAATGTAAACATTATATAAGTATCTTGATCAGAGGTAGAAATTTATATTGAATACGATAAATGTATAAATATATCCTAAAATTATATCAATATACAAAATGTCTTAAGCAAAGCTAAAACATGCATGTTTACAATATGACAAAATAACTTTGCCTAGGTATACAAATATTGTAGATAAAAATAGGAACATATTCAATATAATATAAGTTTCTGTCAATATACAAGAATCTATACAAATTTAATTTGCCTATAAATAATAGCTCACAAATAGTCAATCCATTACTCACTATTATTACTAGTGTGAGTAAGCTCACACTAATCCATTATCCTATTCAATTTCCTTTCTTTCTCAAGAGATCCTTGAGCTTATATAATTTTCGCCCAACCCCCACCCTTTAAACAATTATAAACAACCTGTAAATGATGTCCCTAACCCTGAGGGCAAACTTTGTTGGGAGAGGGGAAGTCGTCTTCTAGAATTACTTCCAGCTGTCATGGGGGCCATGTTCTTTCTATGAGATCCTGTGAAAGTAAAATGATGGTGAAGCTCCAAGATTACTGTCTGGTATAATTGCAAATAGTCTCTGAGTATTCAATAAGGGTTTTCTGTGGTCCCTATTTGGAGTTCTGGCCAGAACGTTGTAAAAATGTGTACCAATTAAGCTAATCAAGTTGGAAACTTCTTGAGGAGATGATACCCCAAAACAGGTCTTATAGTAGTACTATCAGTGTCATGATATATCAACCAGATGGAGTTATTGTTGTGGGGCCCCATCTTCTTCTTGGAAACTGCAAAGATTATTGCAGGAAAATTTATTGTTCATTGTGGAAAAGTTATATATTACTTATTCAGACATACATATATTAAATGAAAGTTACAGTGAAGACAAAAATAGGTATGAAGAAAAGTAAAAATTTCTAAATTCTTTTTTCTATCTGTCACATACCATGGCTCCTGACATGAAACAAAACTCTGAATATTTATTTTAACAACATGCTTGGATTTAGAGAAGAAGAGAACCAGTGTCCAACTCCAAAGCCAGCTTTGATTTTTAGGTGAGTCAAGACTATTATTTTAGTTAGTATTCAGAGATTCTTACCTTCAGATGACTTGTCCTCGTAAGTGAAAATTCTCTTTGCTTAGTGATCCTATCTGGATAATTATCTTTTCCTCTTTAGGCAACTAGATGTCCAGGGTCTCTTAACTTATTGAATATCAATATTTTTCTGCAAGGACAAGAACAGAACTTTGCCCCAACCCTTATAATGACAACCAATTCCTTTTCTGGTTTAGCTGTTAATTTTCTGGGACTATTTAAATCTTTGTTATAAACTAAGGTTTTGTTTAAATGAACTATTAGGTGTTATCCCAATAGCTGGTTGTAGACTGGAAATGTCTCCTAACAATCTTTTAAAGTCATTAAGTGTCTGTAATCAATCTCTTCTAATTTGTGCCTTTTGCATCCTTTTTTTTTCTGTAAAACATTTTATAATCTAGGTAACTTGACAGAATATCCTCTCTGTACTTTTTCAGGAGCAATTTGTAATCCCCATTTGGGGAAAAATTTCTTGACTTCTTCAAACATTCTTTCTTCAAACATTATTTATGTTTGAATCAGCTAGCAAAATATCATCTCTTTAATGGTAAATTAAAGATTTAGGAAATTTTAATGTATTATTTTCAATGGCTGACTTACAAAGAATTGGCACAGGGTGGGATGTTGGGCATTTCCTGTGGAAGGACAGTCCATTGGTATCTCCTAGTAGGTTGAGAATTATTTTAAGTGGTCACTGTGAAGGTAAATTTTTCTGTGTCCTTTTCTTGTAAAGGTGTAGTGAAGAAACAATCTTTTAAATCAACAACTCTACGAGGCCATCTTTTAGATAATAAAGAAGGTGGAGGAATTCCAGTTTGTAGAGTGGTTGATTTACCTTTTTAAGAGCTCTAAGATCTGTCACCATTCTCCATTTACTAGATTTCTTTTTAAAAACAAATACAGGAGAATTCCAATGCCTGATTGATTCTTCTATAGGGTGAGCATCTAGTTGTTCCTGTATCAGCTGTTATAAAGCCTGCAGTTTGGCTTCTGTTAAAGGCCACCACTTTACCCATATTGGTTTCTCAGTTAACCATTTTAAAGGTAGGGCCATTGGTACCTCTAAATGTCTATTAGTTCCTTTGTGTTTTTGTACAGCCTGTACAGCTGGTGACCATTATGTATAGTACTTTATAATTTTTGTCCCACTATTATGAGTTTCTGGGACTGCAGGAATGTCATATTGGGTATTTCATTGCTGCAGCAGGTCACAACTCCATAAATTCACTGCAATATTAGCCACATATGGCCTCAGTCTTCCTCTCTGTTCTTCTAGCCCTAATCATTCAACCCATCTCATGCTTTGTTTTACTTGAGATAGGCTTCCAATTCCTAGTGACTGAACATATGCCTCTGAAGAGACTAATTTGGATGCCAAGGTTCTGGAGTAATGATACTCATGTCTGCACCTGTGTCTATCAAACCCACAATTACAATGCCATTTTGACACTTTCTTAGCTTTGGTCTTTGATCATTTATAGAAGTCTGTCACAATATATATTTCCTATTTTCTATTGGAATTATTGATTTATCCTCCATGCTTATTTCATCATACAGAACATACATATGGTCTTTTACAAAAGGCTCTGGATTTTTAAATTTTTCTTGTGAGACATATCCTCCACAGTAACTGGGAATGATTGGACATGTTTTGACTTGAAGGCCTATGAGATGTCCTCCCAAGGAGTTTCTCAATGGTATAAAGTTGCCTTGTCTGTTTTATGTTGATCTGCATTCATTGGTCTTTGCCACACCTTCTACATATAACTGAAGGCTGAATCCTCCTATTTTGCCATTCCCAGAGGAGACATTATTCCTAGGAATTCCTTGTCTACAATCCCTTCTCTGATATCCTATTCTATCACAATTAAAACATTTGGTATTTTAATATCTCCTCATTCATTAGAAATTTCTTCCCCTACCCAAAATTCAGGTTTATAGTCAAATGTCTCAATATTCATTGTATGTAGGATCCATTCATCCATTAGTGCTGATCTAACCTTTAAAGACGCAAGTATCTTTTTGCATTCTAAGTTGGCATTTTCAAAAGCCAAAGATTCAATAAGTACTCATCTAGCATCGGGTATGTTGCTTCTATTTGTACAGCCTTAGTTAATCTTTGTAAAAAGCTAGTAAAGAGCTCTCTCTGGCCCTGTTTAACCCTGGTAAATGATTCATTTTCCTAGTTCTTGAATCCTGTCCCAAGTATTTAGGGCTTCTTTGTGGCATAGAGACAAGATTTTTTCATTGTAAAGAGCTTGAGCCTGTGAGTCAGCCTAAGTGCCCTCACCAAGAGTTTGACCTTGAGAAGTCTCAATCCCTTTTGCTTTTCCCTGTTGTTCTAAAGTTTTAGCATCTTTCTTAAATAATATTTAAACAGAAATCATTTAGTAGTTAAAAGTCAGACAAGCATGCAAAGGTGGGAGACTTTCTGGGCTGTGAAACAGTTAGGCCTTTAAGCTGGTCCACTTGGTAGTTATGAAGCTCAGCCCCATGTGGGCACCAGATGAAGAAAGACGCTAAAAAGAAATCCCACAATAACTCATAACTGAGTATAATAAAGGGTTATTTATTTAGGGGTAGACTCACATATCATAATTCTTTGCACAAACAGGGAACAAGAAATAAATCATACTGCCTGAAGAGAGGCCAAACATGTGCTTTACATTAGCATTTATAGTATAAGAGGCCACGCCCAAGTAGGCAGGTAATTTAAATGCTACAGGCTGTAGGAATTCCTATAGCAGGAGTCCATGAAGTTCCACCTACTAGAAAGAATATTGTCACTTTATGATTGTCTGTTAGACAGGGAATGCCATTTTCTTCAGTAGTATAGGCACTAATTGCTTTGATTTAGTTAAGCTCTGGCACAAAACTGTAATTAAACCCATTGGATCATTCTCAAAAAGAGCCGTGAAAACAGGAAAGACATTGAAATTGGTTTTAGTCATGAGGAATGGGAAGAAAATAGAGAATGAGAGTAATTAGCATCTATTATAAAAATATCTTCAAATATAAAGCAAAAAAAAACTGCCTTGAATACCAGTTACCATATTATACCTATTGCTGCATGGCACTTAGTTTGTGAATTTGAACATATGGAAATGTGACTGCATAAATAAACAATTTCTAATTATTCTTTTGAAGATGAGATCATTGTCTCTTGCTGTTATGTAAGAAAGTTTCAAAACTGGAAAAGGGAAAAACTCATATATTCAATATGATAATAAACTGGAATTGGGATTGAGTTGTCAGAGGTGATGGGAGTTGCAGCAGGTGACAACTAGTGTTCAGATGTCAACCCAACAGAGGAATGATTTTCTGACAGAAGAGAATCCTATCTGGGCAAAGCCTGTGGAACCACTGACTCTGGTAACTATTGCTCCCATCTGTAATTTCATGTGTGTAAAAGCAGCTATGGTGTCTCCCCAATATCTGTACTGTAATGTGCAAACTTAAATGATGTGTATATGTGTTCTTATGATTGTATCTCAATCTTATAGGCACATATATCCATGTATGGTTAGAAATATGAGTTGTCATTAAGCTGTATAATTTTAATATATGAAAAATATACTAGGATGCCCTTTATAACTAGATCTATTGTTTCATGTTAACTGTAAGACATTTAAAAGCCTGATTTGTTCCTTTTACTCAAGCTATAAACAATTAGCTCATGTGCTCATGTTCACTTCAGAGCAAGTTCAAACTAGACTAAATGTTTCTGTAAATAGATCTTAAGTTAAAAACTTTCAGATATGCATAAGGTCAGAGTTGTAGATGCCTAACTAGGGTTATTAATATAAAGCAACTTAAAAAATTAGGCCAATTCTTCACTTTATAAATCTGGCTGATAAAACCTGACTCTCTGTGTAAATCTCTCTGTGTTTTTTTCTCACCCAGGCACTGTGCCTCCATCCTCTGGTCACAGTCTTACACCGGAAACTTTAAACCTTGTGTTGCCATGATAAATGGCTTGGCTCCTTATCATTTACCCAAGACATGAGCTATCATCAATAAATGTAATTCTTGTAACTCTTTTTCTTATTGCCTCAAGATCCTGTAAAAAATGTATTTAACATAGAAGTAGAGAGAATTAAAACAGAAGTATTGAAACAGAGAGATGAGAAAAAATGAAACTAAAGTCCTTGGACTTCCCACAGGGCAGGGAACCCTGATAGCTCTTTGGGCTGATGAGGGAGGGGGAATTGATTAGGGGAGGGGGAGGAAAATGGGAGGCGGTGGCGGGGAAGAGACAGAAATCTTTAATAAATAAATAAATTAAAAAATAAAAAAGAATTAGAAATAGAATTATGTACAGTTAGGACAAGAGAACTAGAATTAATAAATAAAGAAAATGAGCCTCAGATTGTAGGCATAAGTCATAAAATAATCCCACACCAGTTTGGAATTATGATTAATAAAAGGGTTATTTATTTAAGGGGAAAACTTACAGATCACTGTTCTAGACAATAGCCTTCTGCTTGACCAGGAACAGAGTATAGTAGCTGAAAGCAAGAGAGCAAGAGTAGGGCTACTGCTGCTTTTTAAAGAAAAAGAGACCATGCCCAAGTGGGTTGGAATCTTAAAGATTATTAGCTGAAGGAGCTCTGGCAGCGTCAGATCATGTGTGAAGTTATAGAAATCTTTCAATTCTTGCTCCTGACAAATCTCTGAGTTAACCTGGGTAGTGGCTTAAGAGCTGGACTTCCAGACCACTAAACTCTCTCTGTGTGTGTGTGTGTGTGTGTGTGTGTGTGTGTGTGTGTGTGTGTGGTGTGTTCATGCTGTATTTGTAATATATGGTTATGTCTGGAGAAGAGTAAATGAATAATTAAAAATGTAAACAGTAAGAGACAAAGAGAATGTTCGCACTTATAAATGCCATTTCCCAATGGACTGGGTTCAGGAGGGAGTGGACACATGACCAGTTGTATTTCAGTTGGTAAAGAACAATTCAAATGTCTTGTGACATTGCCAAGGAAAGCTCAAATAATTATTCAAACCTGATAAAAATGTAATTTTGTTGGAGTTCACTTTGTAATACTGAAGATATTTAAGCACTGAAGTAAATAATAAAGGCTGAGATATAACATCATGAAATAAAATAATACATCACAAGTTTTTATTGACAAAATTTGAAATTAATGAATAATTAAGCCTGACATAATAGTAAAACTCTGCAAAACAAGCATAACAGAAAAATAATATTTAAAAGTCACCAGGCTGGCCTGATAACAAGGAACATAGTAATTATATAAGTTTAGAAATATCTTACCATAAGCTACTTACTTATTTTAGAAGAAAAATACTTTCTGCCATATTGATAAATATGGGTTATACCTACTGAAAAATAAGACAGTAAGCCTAGTATTACCAAAAATTGGAGCAAACAACATCTGATAAGGTACTCTGAGAGCAATAGATATAACAGTAAAGGTAGTTACAAAGAGACATTAGCCAGATGGAAATGGAACATGTTATAGAAGAGACTACCTGTCCTCTTAAAACAGTTGTTCTCAATCTGTGAACCATGGCCCCTTTTGGGGTCGAATGATCCTTTTACAGGTGTTTTCTCAGGCCATCATAAAGCACAGACATTTGCATTATAATTCATAACAGTATCAAAATTACAATTTGCTAAAAGTAGTAACAAAATAATTTTATGTTTTGGGATCACCAAAACACAAGCAATTGTATTAATGTATCTGAAAATTAGCAAGGTTGAGAACCACTATTTTAAAAGATGGAAAACAATAAATAAGATATTGAGAGAGAAGACATTGTGCGCATTCAGTATGTTCAACTGTGGGGTAAATTCTGGAAATGCAAACAAATGGATGTATAAGACATTCATTATCATAAATGTTAATTATAGCTGGATACTGTTTATAAGAAAATATTTTTTATAAACTCAAGTACATTTTGTATAATATGCTTTTTCTTTTAAAAATATGAACTAAATTGTTTAGGGATAGGGAGGCGTAATGCTTCTAAGTTATCAAATGATTCAGTAAATTTAAGAAGTCATGAATGAGACTTTCCATGAAAGTCAGCTCTCTGAATTCAATTTTACACATCAGCGTACTTCTTCACTTTGCGTTTATAATGTAGGTACGGTGGTACACAGATATAGAGTTCTTCTCCTTTAACAAACACAGAAATGGGTAAGTGTTTCTTTCTATTTTTTTAATTGTTGCTACCCTTTAAATACAGCTATCATAGTCAGCAACTGCAATTCCGCAGCTGCCTGTCAGCAGAAGTTGGAGTTGGGTCACAAGAGAATTATCCTGTTCCCTCAAACACCAACTCTTTCAAAGCTACTAAAGGAACTTACGTAAATCTCTGTCCCTATGAATAACTCAAGATTCAAAGGTTGAGATAGAATTCTGCTCCCCAGAAAGCTAAATAACAAGCAGCTCACCTAACTCCCTTCCTCATGTCTCCCAAGTTCTCCTCCTGCTTCTCCTAGCCCCTCCTTAAAAACTCTTCTCTACTTGGCTCCTCCCTACCACTTCTGATCAGCTAGTTGATGACTCAGTCTCCTGACCACAGATGAATTTTATTTAATCAAACACATTTTAGCATCATTAAAAAATGCACAATAAACAAGAGTAACACAACTTAAAATAATATTCTCCAACAGGTAAGCATTAAAAGATATAGCTTGAAACAACTGCATCTTGAAGTCCAAGATAGAAGGTCAAATCATTGGTTCATGTTTTTAATCTCCTGACCATAAAAATATTGGTCCATCAGCAGTGTCTATGAGTTTCCCATCATGTTCAATCATTTTCCTTCTGAACTGTGATGTTTTCTGCATGTTTTCTCTCTCATTACTTAAAAACTCACAAAAATATTTGTATACATACATGAGTGTTAATGTTTTCTTCCCATTTTAATCATATTATAACTCACTTTACTTTCAAACATAGATTTGCTTCATCTCATTAGAACTCCCTTCAGCAATGTTTACATTATTATAAAATCAAAATATATTTTTAATTAATTAATTGTGTTTGTGTGCCTGCTTTTGTGTGCATGTTCACACGTGTGAAACCAGATAAACGGTGGTACAAGTAGAGATAAGAAGGGCATATTAGAACCCCTGGAGAGGGAGGGGGAATGGAGTGGTGGGAATGGAGTGGCGGGGAGGGAGAGAGGGGGGGGGGGGGGGGGGGGGGGGGGGGGGGGGGGGGGGGGGGGGGAATGGGAAATGGGGAGGAGGTGGTAACTTTTCAAAAAAAGAAAAAAAGAAGTAGTTTTGTTTCCTTTTCAGACTTGTCAGGTCTTCTGCTGAGAGTTTTGCCACAACTTTTGGGAAAGATGGGTTTTTGTAGAAAAACCCATCAGAAGCAAACAAACACTCTGGTGTTCGTTACTTTGTGTTATAATAAAGCACAACGGCCAAGGAAACTTACAGGAGGAAGTGTTTGTTTGACCTTACTGCTCCACAGAGGCAAGTTCATCTGCGAAGCGCTGTAGCCAACTTTTCACCTTCTGTGCTGTGGTGATTCCTGAATGCAGCAGCGCCCAGAACCAGCAGGCCTTCAGAAAGTTACTTGTCTTGCAGGTCTGCATGTCTTCTGATCAGCGGATTGACTGCAGTTGGCTGTTTGTTTGTGATTGGCTGACGCTCAGCAGATGGCTAGAAAATAGGTGCCTAATTTAAGTGTTGTTTGTGTAGTGCTGAGTTTGGTTGCAGCTTGTTAGCCTAAGAACTAGAAGGGCATTCTCACTGCAATGGCCTTGTGCTTCCTTAACCCAACACTTATAAAGCAGCATTTACAAGTCCCAGGGATTAGCACCGCTATCTGGGAACATTACAAAGTTTACCACAAACCCCCAAAGGCCAATTTTCAAAAGTTTCCCCTTTACAGGAAACTTTTACAGACCAAATCCTTCATAAATTGTTTGTATTTGGTGGTAAAATTTGAGGCAAAGGGACCAAGTGACATCTTAATATCACATGTTTGCCATTTGGAAGCATTACTAGCATTATTTGCTGGGCCTCATAAACCAAGAAGTGTGGATGTCATCTCCAGGGGGTTTCCTCACACCAAAGGCCAGCCATGTCTTCATTTAAACTTTTGAGACCCACACGGGGTGTATTTGTGACCAGCTGAGTTGTCTCATTTGACTTTTCTTTAACTTAAGTTCTGATATTTCCCAGAAATATAGAGAGCCAGGAAACATCTCCTTTAGTTCATTTTATAAGTTTCTGTGCAAACTGTGAATTGCTATAAACAAAGGGGAACATTTTATTGGACACGTTCTCTTCTAACTGGTTCCCATTGCAGTACCTAGTCACGAGTCCCCTGACAGAGCTTTGGGATTCTAGGGAAAGGAGCCATGTCTGGTGAACTGAGCACACAGGGTGAGGATGTACTCTTTAAAACACTAAGAGCTCAAAGGGTACAAAATTCACATGAACTCATTTTGGACTTTCTCTGACCCTTTACAGAAGGAAATCTGTACATCCGAAATGGAGGCAATAAACTCAGGATAAGTTAGTGTCTGCGTAAATGGCAGTTTTCCCTCTGAGTGGTTTCTAGAAGATGGCACATTTGTCAGGGGCTATGTTCACTGTGAACAATCACTTCCAGGGTGATAGCATTCAGAGCCAGATTTTGAAGCACTGAGTTCTTTCCTTGTGCTCATCTTGAGGATTTGACCAGAACTGAATTCACTCAACCTGCACATCCGCTTTGTCTGCCATCACTTTCTCCACATGATTCTTTTGAGGTACTGAAGATCAAATTCAAATTCAGAAGGTGATCACTTGGCACTCTTGAAACAATTCGAAATAATTTCTTCCGGCATAGATAATAAAATAGTGTTCTGAAAAATTGAAGACTTCCTGAGAATCAGTAGATGCATACCTAAGTTGGGGGCCTTAAAGAAAGCAAATATGTATTTGGAGGCATGCTAGCATATGTGTGTAAAATTAAACTAAATCCCGTGTCTGCTCATCACNAAAAAAAAAAAAAAAAAACCCTAATCACTGGCTCTTACCTCTACCTGAGTTTGAAATGGTGATTCTGCCTCCAGAAATCTGTTTGAGAGTTTGCCCCTCCTATTTTATATTCCTCTGTAGACCTGGGATTAAAGGCATGAGTCAGTCACACCTGGTTTCTAATGCAAACTAGTGTGGCTATGGAGATTAAAGTTATGTTTTACCACCGCCTGGTCTGTAAGGCTAACCAGTGGAGCTCTCTGATCTTTAGGTAGCTTTATACAAATGAATTATCACTACACTTGTCTAGCTTTCATCATTTCCCTAAAAAAGGTGCTATGTCAGCTATTAGGGGAGAAAAGACAGCAGTTGTCTTTCTAACACTGGACACTATAGTATAAGATACATACATTGCAGTCAAGAAGATTTTACTGGGAAATGGAAGCACAATTGTTATTGGGCTAACTAGCTGCTTTAGAACTGCATTTATTGTTTCCTCTGCAGTAGGCAATTCTATTATTTACATTTTGTTCCTAGTCAGAAGCCCATGGCTAGAGAGGTATTAGGCCTTTGAGTAGAACTCGCTATTGCTATTTTGCTAAATGGTCCTGGTGTTAACTTGCCTTTTACATTTTAATGATTATATCCATAAACCTAGGTCATTCTCAACATTTGTCAGAAAAGGTTTTAATTTTTTTTTGTACTGGACAGATGTCAATGAAAAGATACATAATTGGCTAAATTGCTGAGAATTAGGAACTTTGTGATCTTCCATAAATGGAAGATTATCCACATTAACCACATCATTATGAAGGCTCAGCAAACACCTAGAAAGGGGAGGGCAAAAAGAATGTAACAGCAGAAATATGGACAAGAGTGCTGTGAAATGCTTTCTTTTGCAAACAAAAGAATGAAATTTGTAGCTAGGAACCAGTATCTGTGGTTACCTACTTAAGACCAACATAAAATCAAGCCAACCAAAATTCTATTGTAGTTGGGATAGATGATTTCTAGACCTTATTGTATACCAAAAATTAATTAAGAGTGGATAGTTTACTGGGGAGTGAGAATCCTTATATATTGAGAATATTGTCATTAGTAGGTTTCCCTTGCTTCAATAGATATCTCCACCCCCATGTCATATAGACAGCACTAATGAGGCTTAAAGAATTGTTAAAACAAAATAAAGCAGAACAAAAGAATAAAATTTGGCTGGAGGAATTGTCAATGGCCAGAAGAACAATGAAGAGAAACAGGCAGCTGTCATAATATTTCATTGTATATATTCATGACATTCTCAAAAAATAAGAAAAAATGATTGAAACAAGTAAATGGTTATTACCAACATTATTAACAGAAGAACAAGAAAAATTGAGAATGAGGAATAAAAACAGGGAAGAATTTTGTGTCTTCTCTTCCTGAAAGTCCACATTATTTCCCTCTTGGATTTTCATGAATAGTGACCTAATATAGGTCTCTAATATAACTTGTTTTTCCTTAATACCCAGTTTGGTTTTATGAACTCAGGATTCTCTTGCTGCAACCACATCATGAAGTTGTTTTACTGAGACTGAGCTATTGAGTTCAAAGAAAATAAAGCGACTTGGAAAAAGGTTTTCATCATTTTTGACTGTATGTATATTGTGCAAGAAATAAGCTACTCTGTAATTTCTAGCATCCTCAACCAACAAACTGAGAAACACGGACACAGCAGGTGACACATTTGTACATCCTATAGAGAAGCCTTTATTTCATACCCATGGCACTCGTAAGAAATCATGGACTGAAATAGAACTTAATAAAGAAAATGTCTGTGGTAGAATGTCTCATTATAATTGGTACAATAACACAGCTTAATATGTGTCACATTAAAATTTAAAATTTTAGAAATATAGTATATCAAATGGAATATTTTTTAATAAACTGTTGATTAAAAATGTTCTTCAAGATGACACATATTAAAAGTATAAGTATTATAATAAACTTAAATTATGGATTTGTACTTTGTAGAGAATTACTTACTGAGTATTTGAACTACTTGACTTGGTTTTGTAATTATCTACATTTTAATTCTTGTTTTTATCTAAGGATGTTAATGTTAGTTAATACTGGATGCAACACCAATCTGCATGTTTTTTTCTTTTACCATTTTTATTATACTTCTATATAAAGAGAACCCTTTATTTAATAAGAAATTTGAATAACAGTATTTGGTAAGTAATTAAGAACAATATTAGCAAGGAATGTTAAGAGAAAATATTTTCCATAAGGCATTACAAAAGTCAGCTTTCAAATTTTTGTAAAATCAGCTGAAAAATTTTTAGCACTTTTGACCCAATGACAAAACACTAATTTTTCTAGACTTGTCAAAAAACGTCTTTTAAAGCACACATATTAACACCTATGAACTTGCTTGATAGAAATTAAAGCTCCATAGGTCAGTGTTGATTTGATATAATAAGAATCCATGATGACTAGATAAAAGCAACCCTTACACTGCTTATAAACTCTACAGTGTCTTTAATGCACGGGAAGTCTCATACTTTCACTGCCCAGAAAGTATAAGAGCCTATTCTATTCTGTTTCACGTCTTCCATGCCACCATCTTTCTGACTCACATTAAGGAAAATATAATTCTCTGTGAGCAAGTGTGTGTCAGCACTGTGTCATAGTTACCAATGCCTCATTCATTAAAAGTTGCCTGCCAGTCAAGTATAAAGAGATTAGCATAGTAGGGTATTTCATTACACTTCATTTAAAATTTTTACTTTTATAATGTTAACCAATTTAAGTAAACAAAGAATATAAATATAAACAATTTCTTTCTTTAAAAATCTTATAAATGTTACAAGGTTATATTAAAAACACAGTAGAACCATTTTCTGAAGTATTATGAGCCAGATTTGCAACATGGGAATAATTTCCCATTGGATATATTCATAATTCTCTTACTTCCTCCCCTCTCTGATTTTTAGTTTTCTCCATTTCTTCTTTCACTGCTCCTAACTTCTACATGTCTTTTTTTGGGGGGAGGGTTGGTTTTTAGTTTTTCTATGTAGCCTGGCTGTCCTCGTACTCTGTTTGTAGACGAGGTTAGGCTCAAACTCACAGAGACTGGACAGACTTTGCCTCCCCATAGAGGGAATTAAAGGCATGTGCCACCACCACTCAGTCCTCTTATGTGTTTTTTAATCACCTTTGAATATACTAATATGTACGATGAGGTTAAACTAGAGAAGTTTGTTCTATTTGATCCCTTATTTCCTTTTATTGAGAAATATATTTTTAATATAACATATTCTGATTAAAGTTCCACTACTCCTCCCAGTTCTTCTGAACCATGTTCACTATTACCTAGATCCTACTGTATCTCATTAGAGAACAATCAGGCTTCTAAGGGCCAATAAAACATATAATAACATAAGATAAAACAGAGACTAACACATCAGTATAGGACAAAATTAATGGAAGAGCCCAATAAACAGATATAGAAGCAGAGACTCAATCCTTTGCACACTCAGGATTCCCATAAAAAACTAAACTGGAAAAGGAAAGAAAACCCCCCACACACCATTATGAAACAAGGAACATCCAGAAATACCACTGAGTTTGTTTTCTCTTGCCTGCCTACTGCTGGGCTGGGCGTGTAGCCTGCCTTTAAGACTGTAGTATGTTTCCACAGTGAAACTTCCTTGGATAAAAATTTTCATTTGCTATCAATTAAAAATTGTTCCTGAGTTAGGGATGAGGAGGTATGTCACTTCCCCTTTCAGATCTAGGGCACCTTGTTGGTACAGACCTGTGCATTTTGCCTCAGTTTCTGTGAGTTCATCGTTACCTTGATCAGTGTATTTAAAGGGCCTCATTTTCTCAATGTATCTCATCCTTTTTTGCTCTTAAACGCTTTCTGTCTCCTTTACTTTAGATTTACCTAACTCCTGGGAGGTAGAGTTTGGTGGCGACATCTCCTTTACAGCAGAGTGTTCAGAAGTCCCCCATTGTTTATTGTCTGGCTGGCAGACTTTATTTTTGCTTCCATGTGATACAGGGAGAAGCTTAAATGATGACAGCTCAGCATAGCAAAATGTTGTTAGTAGTTATTTTATTGCTACTTTATTTTTAGTAGAATAGTAGTATTTGATTTTAACCTAGGTCCCTGGGTTGTTTATAGTCTCATGCTCTTGATCACTACAGCAATATCAGATATGGGCTCCATCTCATGGCATGAATCAACATTCTTACAGACACAAACTTAAGTCAGGTACTGGTTGATTATTCTCAGAAGTTTTGTGCCACCATTGGACTATATACCTTGCAGGCAGGACACAGTAGCAAGAATTCTAATTGGTTTTAATAATAAAAGCCTGGGGTCAGATATTAGGGGGTGAAAGCTGCGAGATCAGAGAAGCAGTTCAGTCAGCCAATAGAGAGACCTTTTATCCCTACAGAATCCTCAGACTGAAGGGGCGATCTTGTCTCTGCGAATGCTCAGACTGCATGCTCCTATATCTGTACTACTACAGATCGAAATCAGGAATGGTGATAGCCTCCCAGTGTTCTTTGATTAAGCATGATTGTTTTAGCTAGACTGGGATTTTTGTTGTTTTATTTTCTGTTTGTTTATATATGAAGCAGAAGATTGTCACATTAATATCTGTAAAGAATTGTGTAGGAAATTTGATGGGGATTTCTCTGAAATTGTAGATTCTTTTTGGGAGGATGGTAATATTTAATAAAATCATCCTTCTGATTGATGGACATCGAAGATCTTTCCATCTTCTGCTACCTTCTTGAACTTCTTACAGCAATATCTTAAACTTTTGTTCTTGTATGCTTTTCACTTTCTTGGTTAGAGTTGTCCCAAGATATTTTATATTATTGGAGGTTATTGTGAAAGGTATTTCCATTATTTCTTTCTCTGTAGTCTGTAATTTGTATATAGGAAGGGTACTGATTTTGTTTGTTTGTTTGTTTTGTATCCAGCTAAAATGCTAAAAGTGTTTATCAGCTGTAGGATTTTCCTGTCTATATTATCAATCACCAGCAAATAAAGATACTTTGATTTCTTTATTTCCAATTCTTATCCCATTGATCTCCTTAAATTGTCTTACTTCTTTGGCAAAGACTTCTCATACTATATTGGAACAGTATGGAGAATGTGGACAACATAATTTTGTTCCTTATTCTAATAAAATTGCCCTGAGTTTCTGTTTAAGTTGTTGTAGATTTATATACTTGCAGTAAATTGTCTTTATTACGTCACATTTTATCCTTTCTAATCCCTAATTTTTTCAGGATTTTTATAATAAAGAAGTGTTGAGGTTTGTTAAAGAACTTTTGTATATCTCATGTTGTGGTCATATGGTTTTGAATTTTCTAGAGTTTATATGTTGGATGACATTTACTGATTTGTTTTTTTTTTACATATAAGCATCCTTGCATCCCTGGGATCAAGCCTACTTGGTCATAATGGGTTATATTTTCATGCATTACAAAATATTGCTTGCAAGTGCTTTATTGACAATATTTCATCTATATTCATAAGAAAAAATGGTCTGTAGCTCTTTCTGTGTTGGGTCTTTATGGGTTTTTGGTCACAGGGTAATGGTAGTCTTGCAAACAACCTGGGAAATGTTCTTTTGTCTTTGTATAATAATTTGAGGAGTGATTAACTCTCCTCAAAAATCTGGTGTAATTTGTGCTAAAATCATGTAACACAGATGTTTTTGAGGTTGGCAGACTTCTAATTACTGCATTTATTTCATTAAGGGCATACATCTATTTAAATCACTTATTTAATCTTGATTAAACTTTGGTTAGTGGCACATACTGAGAAAATTATCTATTTCCTTTGATTTTTCTAATAATCTGAAGAATAGGTTATTTTAAGTGTCCTTATGATTTTCTGCTTTTCATTTCCATCTCTCATTATTTCCCCAACCTTTTATCTCTAATATTTTTAATTTGTATAGTCACTCTCCACCTTTTAGTTGTTTTAACTAATGGTTCGACAATCTTACTGGTTTTAACAAAAAAACAATTTCTTGTTTCATTGAGTCTTTGTATAGATTTTCTGTTTTTTTTTCTATTTTATTGACTTCAGTCCTGAGTATAATTTTTTTTTTTGCCATCTATTCCTTTGTATTTGAATTTTTTTTTCATTCTAGGACTTTCAAGTGTGCTCTTAAGTTGCTGGCATGAGATCTCTCTCTTTTATGTAGACAGTTCTATGAACTTGATTCTTAGATCAGCATTCATTGATTCTCATTAGTTTGGGTATGTTGTGTTTATTCATTTTCTACTTACTTAATGAAAGACTTCAATTTCTTTCTTAGTTTCTGTCTTGGCCTATTTTTTTTTATTCAGTTGAGAACTGTTTAGTGTCTGGGGCTTTGTGAGCTTGTTGTCGTCCGGTTTTTGTTGTTATGAAGCTTCAATTTGTGGTCCTTCAGTAGATTGCAGGGTGTTTTGTCGGTGGTGGTTTTGTTTTGTTTTGTTTTGAATTATCTTGTATGAGTTGTTACTTGTTTTGTGTGCAATATGTGATAAGTTTTGAAGAATGTTCCATGAGGTTCCAAGAACATACATCCTTTTATATTTGGGTAAAATGTTCTGTAGATATTTGCTAGCTTCGTTTGGTTTATAACATCAGTTAGTGCCAGTTTGTTGTTGTTGTTTAGTATTTATGTGGATGGTCTGTAAATTTTTGAGAGTGGGGTAGTGTCATCTCCCACTATCAGGCTGTGGGCTTCAATATGTGATTAAGCTGTTAGAAGTGTGTTGCATTTTGTTTTGTTTTTATGAATATGGCTATCCTTGAGTTTTTGCTTAAATGTCTTCTTGGTAGATTTTCCCTTTGATGAGTATGTAGTGCCTTTCCCCTATATCTGCTGATTTGCTTTTGTTCAAAGTGTATTTTGCCAGATATTACTATGGCCAGTTTGCTTCTTAAATCCATTTGTTTGGAATATCTTTTCCAACCCTTTACTCTGAAGTGATATCTATTCTTGATGTTAGGTTTTATTTCTTGCATGCAGCAGAATGATGGTTCCTATTTTTTGCATCCATTCAATTAGTCTCTGTCTTTTAATAGGGAAATTGACACCATTGGTGGTGATGAGCAGTAATGCCAATTCTTGTTATTTTGTTGTGGTGGTGGTGTACATGTGTGTATGTGTGTATGTGTGTATTTCCCATCTTTTGATTTTTCCAGTCTGGGAATTATTGTTTGCATTTTAGTGGGTATGGTTACTCTTTTACATTGGAGTTTTTTTTTTTTCATCTACAGTGGATTCAACAAAATTGCTCCTCCAAACATCCTTGCCCCTAAGCATCCCATTGTCCCAGCCTCCCACACCAGCAGGCATTCCCAGGGAACTCTACAGTCAAACCTGCTGGAGAAGCAAGTAGGCCAGAGTGCTGGGAGTTCAACTTTAGATATTCACATTCCATCCTCTCCTCCAAGTCATTCCATTCACAGTAATTGATTTTTACTATTTTGTTTATCTTCTATGGAAACTAGCAGGTTTGATCCTGAATAATATTCTATTGCAATTCAGATAGAGTATCCAGTTTGGGACTATCACACTCTGAACATATCATATGCTTTCATCACAGAAACACATGACTTTAAAATGTGTGTATGTGTCACTTTCCCTCCCACTAGCCTTCTTTTCCTGCTCACTCAACCAAAGCAATCATCCTAATAATGCCAATGACTATGATGAGTGCTTAGTTTGAGTAATTGTAAGATTTTATATATAAATATTTGTTTTTATACTTTGTGTAAAATATAATTTAATAAACTTCATTATTTTAAAAATTGCAAATAAAAATCTCTATCAAAATTAAGCCTACTCATTCTGCACCCTCAGGGAAGTCCTATATAATCAGTGCAGAAGCTGTTGAGTTTCACCTTAAACTTGACATATTCAGTGTCAATTATATTTTATGCACTTATCCACCAGTCAACCAAAGAAATCCACAACAGACTTGAAACTAGAAAAATATTAGTTTTATATACTTTCCTTTTTCATATGCCTCATGAAAGTTCTGAAGACTTACTTATTTACAACTGTAAGTGATTTTAATAATGTTTATTATTGGTACAATGTAAAGAGTTGCATTAGTATATAGAGTTTTAAGCATATTTATACTATACTGCAATATAATTTTGCTTCTTCCCTGTTAAATTTAAGCCCATATTATGATCCTACCAATTGTTAGCAGTTTATTTCTTTTTGTGATTATATATGTAGAATATCTTTAGTTCCAATATAGGGTAAATAATATTGCAATTGGAAATTATTAAATATACTCTCTGAGATGTAAAACATTAAGACAAAAATATTTGTATGCTGCATTTTCCTAGATAATACTGACAATTCCCTTGAGCATGCACCATATTATAATTTTAAAAGTGTAGTGCTGCAATACACATTATTATGTGCAAAACAAACAATTGTAAAATGGTTTTTAAACATCAAATGTCTTGGGCAAATGTTGCCAAAGCCCATTCACTAGGTTTGAGTTGCTGCTGGTCTCCGGTCAGCTGCTAGTTCTAAATTACCTGTTCCATCGATCTTCGCTTCCCTAAAAAGTTTCCATACTCATTTTCTTACTCAGAGAATTTTTTCTCAAATTAAGGTGTAGTTGCGTCCAGATAAGTCCTTCCACAAAAATCTGGAGGAAATACAATTTAATTTACCAGATCTACTAAACACCATAATATATTAGCAGCAACGCTCACTCTTTGTTTTTCTTTCTGTCACTCTGCCTGTCTGCCCCCTCTATCTCTTTCTATCTCTCTCTGTCTCTCTGTCTCTGTGACTCTGCCTCTCTCTCTCTACATATATATGTGTGTGTGTGTGTGTGTGTGTGTGTGTGTGTGTAATCCATCATCTATCTTTCTATTATTTATTTATTTATTTATTTATTTATTTATTTATCTATCTATCTCTGTCATCTATCTAATTCTCAGTCATCTACCATCAATCTGTCTTTTAAGAGAATTCCTGGAGTACTGGTTGTTTACTGAATTTACTGGAAATTATGGTCTTTTGGTATTTCCCATTACCATAAAATAATTTTGTCTACTGCAAAACATCATTTGGAAAAACAGTACACAAATGAAAATGTGAAAGACAGTTTCTACTAGAAATTTGTGTATCTTGTAACATGATCAGAAATTCAAAGGACATAAATTAGACACTAAAAATTGGGAACCTTCTGCTTTTGCTTAGTGTGTGGGTGTCTAAAGACACATTTCTACTGATACAGTAGGTTGGGTTACATCTTAAACTCCGGTGGAACCTTTGGTTTTAGAGTTAGTGTTTCTTTGCTAGAACATATTTCCCATACTTGCTAGGCTTCCAGATATTTGCTTAATTAATGAATTAATTTTTCAAGACAAATCATAGTTCCCCTCCCTCCATTCCTCCTCTCCTTCTACTCTGTTACCCCAGCTGCTTCATCCACTCTTTCTTCTTTCTTTTTAAAAATGGATAGGCCTCTCACATATATCATCCAACCATGATCTATAATGTTGCAGTAAGACTTGGCCCCTCCTCTCCTACTAAGGTAGATGAGGTAACCCAGGAGAGGGAAAGGTTCTCAAAAGCAGGTAACAAGAGTCTGAGACAGCCCCTGCTCCTATTGTTAGGAGTCCCAGAAAAAGTTCAAGCTAAAAAACTGTGATATGTGCAGAGGGCCTAGGTAAACCCCATGGAAGCTATCTGGTTGGTGGTTCAGTATTCTGTGAACCCCATGAGTCCAGGTAAATTGATTTTGTGAGTCTTCTTGTGGTGCCTTTGGCCCCTTTGTTCCCGCAATCCTTCCTTTCATAGGATTCGCTGAGCTCTACCTAATGTTTGACTGTGTATCTCTGCATCTTTTTCCACTAGTTGGAGGGTGAAGCCACTCTGATGACAACGGAGGTACTCAACAATACGAGTATAGTAGAACATCATTAGGAATCGTTTCACTGACTTTTTTTTTTTTTATATAATCATGTTTGGGTCTGTCCTAGGTGTCTGGGCTGTGCAGCCTTTGGCTCCTGGCTCTCCACGCAGTGTTAGGTGTGGTTCCTCTAACCGTAGCGTTCTCAAGCTAGACTAGGTTTTGGTTGGTATTCCTATAATTACTGCGCTACATTTACCTCAGCATATCTTTTTCGCAGGGCAAATTTTAGGTCAAAGTGTATGTGACTGGAATGCTATCCTAACCCCTCAGCTAGAAATCTTGTCTGGATACAGGAGACGGCTGATAGAGTTTCTGTACCCCCCCCCCATTGTAAGGAGTCTTAGCTAGAGTCATCCCCATAGATTCCTGTGAGTTTCCATTGCAGGAAGTTTCTAGTTCATTCCATAGAGGCCCCAGATTCCAGTTGTTTTTACCAGAACCCTCTTCATCTATCCTCGCCCCAGCTGATCTCCCCATCTCCTGTGCCCATTCTCCCATTCCTCCATTCAGACTCCTCCTGCCCTTCAACCGGTGATGTCTATTCTATTTTTCCTTCCAGTGAGATGCACGTGTTTCCTTTGAGCCTTTCATGTCACTTTGTTTCTTTGATTCTGTGAATTAAATCATGGTTATAATTTATTTTACAGCTAATATCCACCTATAAGTGAGTACATACCATGTTTGTCTTTCTGGGTCTGGGTTCCCTCACTCAGGATGAATTTTTCTTGTTCCATCCATTTGCTGGCAAATTTCATGATGTCATTTTTTTAAGTTAAACAACACTCCATTGTGTAAATGTACCACATTTTCTATATCCATTCTTGAGGTGAGGGACATCTATTTTGTTTCTAGTTCCTAGTTATTAGGAATAAAGCTGCTATGAAAATAGTTGAGCTGGTATCTTGTGGTATGGTAAACTGTCCTTTAAGTATATCCCCAGGAGTGATACAGCTGTGTTTGGAGGTAGATCAATTTCCAGTTTTCTAAGAAATTACCATCTTGATTTAGAAAGTGGTTATACAGGTTTACACGGCACCCAGCAATGGGGGAGCGTTCCTCCTGCTCGACATCCTCGATAGTCTTTCTGGCAGGTGTAAAATGGAACCTCAGAGTTGTTCTGATGTGAATTTTCCTGATGTCTAAGGATGTTGAACATTTATTAAAGTCTTTATTGCCCAACTGAGATTTTTCTGTAAAAAAATTTCTGTTTTGATCTGTACTCTGTTTTAATTAAATTATTTTCTTTGATGATGTCTAGTTTTTTTTAGTTCTTTGATTATTTGGGAAATCAGTCCTGTCAGATGTGGAGTTGAGTTTTTTTTTTCCCCCATTCCATGGTTTAGCCTTTTTTCCTTTTGACAGTGTCCTTTGAATTGTAGAACCTTTTCAGTTTCATGAGGTCACATTTATTAATTGTTGATCTCAGAACTTGAATAATTGGTGTTATGTTCAGGAAATTGTCTCCATGCCAATGCATTCGATTCTCTTCCTCACTTTCTCTTCTATCAGTTTCAGCGTACCTGGATTTATTAGCAGGACTTAGGTCCACTTGGACTTGAGTTTTGCTCAGGGAGGTAGATCTTTTTGCATTCTTCTATATGGTGATATTCAGTTAGACCAACATCATATGCTGAAGAGGCTTTTTTTCCGTTATATATTTCTGGCTTCTCTATTAAAAAATTAGGTGCCCATAGGAATGTGAATTTTCATCTGGTTCATTGATTTGGTTCAGTTGACCAAGCTTTCTGTTTTGTTCCTGTACCAAGCTGTTTTTATTACTATTGCTCTTTAGAACAGCTAGAAACTAGAGGTGGTGATACCTCAGAAGTTCTTCTATTGCCCACAATTGTTTTAGCTTTCCTGCTTTTTTATTAGTTATTGTTATAGTTTTGATATTTGCTTGGTATTAATTCTATGCTCACCATTATAGAAGAGATTTTTAATCATTATTTATTTTAGAATTGATGGATTCTTGTTTTTATACTCCTAGACTGTTCTATCAACTAAATGGGATTACATGCTTATTTATATTTTCTTCTTGTTCATATCCATTTTATTCTTATATCATTTAATTAATATGCTTGGTTTTCATATTCTCTTTAGCATGGTGTTTATGATTTCTACTATGATTCTTCATTCAAAATACATTAATATAATTCATACTATTTGATGCACACTTAGGTACAAATGTCTTTCCAGAGAATGTCTTCTCACATTTCTGATTATGTCTGTGCTGTTTAGACTGCAAATTGGTAGAAACAAAGCATGCTAATATATCAGTGGAGGAGAAATAGAGGGAGTAGAGACTGAGAAGAGTAAGACTACATTCTATACAACTATGACATTGACAAAGTGCAGTCTTGATTTATTCACAATCCAAGCATTAAAAAGAAGTAAAAAAAATCATTTCCAAAAGCTATCTTTTTAGTGAACCTGCTTCTGAGAATAAATTTCACTGCTGGGAGTTTCTTTTCTAGAGGATGAGTTCTTCACAATTGATATATCTGGAGAAAAAAAAAGAACACAAAACACCAGCAACCTAGAATTTTTCCTACTTATTTTTACTTTTACTGTTTAGTTTTTAAGCAGTAATTAGGACCCTTTAAAATATATTTCTCTTAATTTTCACAAATACAAGTCATGTACCATCAAATTTCAGGACTGGATCACTTCATCAAACCGTAATAAACATGTCCTACCTGAGAATGCCCCCAAACCCTCCTATACAACACAGCCTCAGAGGAACTCTGAAACACAGGCTGCAGCTACACAGAGAGTATCAAGAGGTGAGTGAGCACCCACACTGTGGGGCACCATACTCTCTAGGCCCTCAGTTCCAGCGGCAAAACCACAGGCTCCTCCCCCACCCGCCTCAACTTCTCTAGCCAGCCAGATAAGGCCATGGCATGGAACAGTCTCTGTAAGCTACAAGTCTCATCCTGCCCTAAACCTTCCTATACCCTGTGACCCCAGAGGAACTCTGAAACAAAGGAATTTATAGATAAAAAATCATGATATTTAAGAGAATTAAAGCAAACAAGTTTAGAAATACAAGTTTCATTGTTCATAGAACAAACATGTTTCAGTCCAAATCACGATGAAAATCAGCAACAAAACTGCTTAATGAAAGCTAAGTTGCGTGTAACGATTTTTCTTAATGTTTACCATTGAGGCAGGATGTACTCATTTTCACTGGCAAACAAAGATGATTCTGAAAACTAGCGAGCGTCATAAACATTTATAATAGTATAAAAGTTAACTCTCCAGACTTAACTGCAGAATGACATGGCTTCGGCTTATTGCTTGCATTTCTCATGTTCTTCCAATGTCCAGGGAACATTTTCTTCATGTGTTTCTTCTTGCCAGACACGTATCAGGCAGCACCTTCTAGGAACTTTCTAGACATGCGAACATGCAGATATAGTGAGAATTCTTTAACTTTACCCAGTGCTCGACCCTGGAATAAACCCCTAACATGAAATACTGATGAAAATTTGGCAACTGAAATGTTAAGTTGGGATGTGCCATATCAACGAATTGAACTTATTATTACATCTTTAAAATATTTAGAAAACCTGGTGTCTCTAAAATACAGTTTTCAAAGATTTTAGTACGTTTAATCCATTATCTTAATTTTTAACAAAAATTGTTAAATAACTCAACAGCAACCCACACAGAAATGTTACTTTTGTTCTTGAAGAAAGACAAGGTATTTGCATATTAGCTGCAAACACATGTTGTTCTACACATGCCTTTAAAGCAAATATTATATTGATCTTACCTCAGCTATGGTTTGCTCCATCTTTCATTGATTTTCTGATACTTTATCACAACTAAATTAGAGCTCTCTAAATTTTTAGTTTATGAGATAGTGCTGATTCACATATTGATCTGTTATGGAGTTTGTTTTGTGTACATCATTTTGTTTTCTAATTATCCAGCATCTAATTTTTAATTTTGAGATGTTTATATGATATGGCCCTGAATTTATCCTTGAATTCTCTTGTATCAAGGAACCAGAAATACTTTCAGAGTGTTTCTGTAATAAACAATATCAATAAGCCTACAACATTTGCAAATGCAATTGATACCTGAGACTTAATAATTATCAACAGGATGTTATTATTAATTAAATTTTACTGAGAAATAAAAGCATGGAAATTGACATAGTCATTGTTTTCCATATGCTTTTATGATGTATGTATATTTTGTGTAATATTGAAATACATTTTAGAATATCTACTTTTTTAAGCATTGATACTTCATGGTAAAAGTATTATAATTCATTTCTTACTGATCTTCAAGATATATGGCGTATGTATTACCTGTACTCATTGTACCATGCGATATTAATCTGCAGTGACCCTACTTTGCAACTGTATACTCTAGCATCTCAAAATTCTCAGACTGGTTTAATACACACTGATCACATTTATTCATTCTTCCACATTATACTCTTGGTCACCATTAATCTCTCACTTTCTATGAAACCAACTTCTTAAAAATACACCTAATTGACGTTATGCAATACTTCTGTCTCATCCTGAATTATTTTATTTAATGAAATGACCAACAGTCATATTATGCTATTGCAAAGAAACTCTGATAAATACATTACAGAGGAGACAAAATGGGTTCTGATGGTACAATTTTTTTCTAACTGTCCATTCTTCTATAGGTTAGATAACTACTGAATAGCAGAGAAGATGAAATTCCACAGTTTAAATGTTTTTCATCTTTCAAATTAAGAAGGAAAATGAACACTTTGGCTAGAAATGGCATTCTTATATCATGTAGAGGTGTTCTGTATCTTACATGCATCATCCATGGCTTTAATCAACATGAAAGTTGCACTGGAATACAGAGATTTAGATTTATTCCACATACCGTTGTGTCTCTGAAACCATTCAAAGCTAGTTGTTCTAGTGCAAGATTTAAATTTGTGTTAGGAAGGCTTTGCAGTACACTCTTCAAAAGGGAAGGTGAACCTCCCTCCTACATCTGCCCAGTTTTCTGAAACAGCATAGGCCTTGGGAAAGACTGAACCTATCCACAATTCAATCTGTGTCTTCACAGATGTGCTTCCTATTTTTATGTCAAGTTGACACAGACTGAAGTCATCTGAGAAGAGCTAACCTCTGTTGCAAGGGCCTCCATAAGACTGACCCTAAGCCTGTAGGGTATATTCATAATTAGTGATATAAGGGGAAGGCTCAACCTATTGTGGATGGTGACATCACTGGCTTGGTAGTCCTCAGTTACATAAGAAAGCAGGCTGAGTAAGCCATGAATAGTAAGCCAGAAAGCAGCACTTCTATATGATATCTACATCAGTTTCTGCTTCCTAACTGGTTTGACTTCCAGTTTTGGTTTTCCTAAGTAGACTGTGATTCAGGGTTCAGGATACATAAGCCATGTAAACCCTTTCCTCCCCAGTTTACTTTAGGTCATTTGTTTATATCACAACAACAGTAACTCTAATATAATAGGAAAACTTGCTGACATAATCTTACCCAATCTTTTGGTGTTGATATGTATTCACTTGTGAGTTTCATGGATCATCAAATTCCCCTTATTAATGTTCCATTGCTCTATTTATTGCATTGTGTACAATGATTCTCTTCTGTGGCATACTGCCTGGAAGATATGTTTTCAGTACGAGCATCTGGTTGAATTGAAAAATAAAATCATAAAATGGATCCAAGAATTGTGAATAAAGGATAATAATGCATGTCAGAATACAAGCAGTTTCTAAACTAAAATATGATCAGTAAAAACAGAACCAAGTTGTCAGAGGAGTGGTCATTAAAAGGGAGGCTAGAAATGATATGAAACTCGGTCACTTTTTTTTATAACATTTCCAATCTCATTTTTCATTTTCAGAATACCATCTGTTGAAAATTCTTCATTAGAAAGTCTTACTTTACTAAAAATCTGCCATATGTATGTATATAAATTGTGCTTGTTATCCTTTTATTAGTCGGTTTGTATATAATTTTCATGAATAATTTTATTAACTTCTTTAGAATTCCATATAATGTGTTTGAATCATGTGTCCTCCCAAGTCCTTCCTGTCTATCTGAACACTGACTCTCTTTTCCCACAAGAGCATCAATTGTCTACCCCTCTACAAATAGGACTAGGGGCTAGTGAACCCCTTTCCCCCCATGGTAGAATGCTCACTGGCTCTGTCATGTAAAGACCTTGTGCAAACAATGAGGACCATGAGCTCTTGAGTGCAGTGTTCCTGTCATGTCCAGATGAAATGGTTTTGTTCAGTCTCCCACAGCCTATTGCTCTTAAAATATTTCTCTCATGTTCCCTTAGCCCAGTGGAAGAATATAGTAGAGATTTATGCTGAGAACTCAGCTGTCATTCATTCTCTCTGCTTTGATTAGTTGTGAATCTCCTTATGGCCACCATCTACTTTAATAAGAAACTTCTGTCACAACTGCACTGATGAAGAATTAGAGGAATAAGTAATTAAAGGGCCTGTGAGCTCCTCAATTGTCAGTTTTTGGCCAGAGTAGCTGTTATTGGTACATGTTTTTTTTTTTTTATGTGAAATGCCCCTTACATCCAATCAGAAAGCAATTGGTTTACCCCACAATACAGCAACTCCGTATCATTCTATTGTAACTTCAAGAGTCAACTTACCGGCTAGGGCTAGGGAAGTGACTCAGTGGGCAAATAACTTGCAGCAATAGTGAGAGGACCAAGTTGGAATTTGCAAAACCCATGTCAAGACAAGCATGATAGCACATGTGTGCAATGACAATGTTCCTGTAGGAAATGGTATCACTGGGGAGCTCCCAAGCTAGCTCTTCTGATACACATAGCAGAAAGCAACAATGAATCATTGTCTTAAAAAAGGTAGGAGGAAAGAATTTGAGGCAATCTTCTAACCTGCAGTCATGCTCTGTGGCTCATGCAGGCCTGTACTTGCACATATGAATGTGCATGTTTCTATGTACAATTATGTGCACATGCACACACACGCACACACACACACACACTCATACACACACACCTACACCACCACCCCCACACAGAATGTTATGCTGTATTCCAAGATTGTGCCCCTACAATTAGGGCCCTTAACACAGTTAATTTTGTGTTTTTTTTTCTTATAAAATCATTAACAATTCAATGTCACAGAATGTGGATTGGAATATATATTAGGAGTGCCTTATTTGTCTCTTAAATTCTAGCATATATTAAGAAAACCTGACATTGCATGATATTTAGACTTTTAACAATGGAATATCTATTCATCTTTTAGACCTTCTGTAATATTTATTGCAGTTTCATTGTTTATTGCAATATACTATACATCATTTGCTAATTTTATTTTCAAATAAAACACTTTTACAGCTTCTGTAAATTATATCATGGAATATGTGTTCAAAATGTTTGTTTATTACCAACGCTCAAAAATAAAATTGGCTTTTTAAATTTTTTATCTGTTGAACTTTCTAATATATTCAATTATTTATAGTAAATTGTCGATGCTACTGTTTCATGTTGAAAATCATTATTGAGAAATAATGGAAGTTTTATTCTCTGCTTCCATTTCCTTTGTATTTATTGTTTATTGTTTTCAGCTTTCTACATAAAATTTTCTGTGAAAAATTGAATAAGACATAAAGAATATTTTAATATTTATTAGTCACAATTTTAAAAAGAACAACTGCAACTTGCTCATTTAGGTGGTTGTTTATTAATATTTTAAGTTGTATAGGTACCATATTTCAAATTAAAGGCTTACATTAATTAAAAATTAATTTACTTATTGACTTCCATGTCATGGAAACTATGTTTAGTGCTGAGATATAAAAAAAATAGAATAGTCCAAAGTTCCTGCTATTTAATTTTAATTTTTGTTCCCTAATTTTTTTCTTGTGTGTGTGTGTTGCTAGGGCATGAATCCAAAATCTTATGAACACTATGTAAATACTCCTTAATAGTATCCCACGAGTGAATATTGGATTTTATCATTATTTTTTCTATTGAGGTGATCAGATTTTAAGTCAATATAGTACCTGACATTTAGAGAAGTTCATGTATCTAAGAAAAATATCATAACTCACTAAGTGTTGATTTTCAATAAAAGTACATCACACACTGTCAATTCACTAATATAACATTATTATGGAAATTGCAAAAGCCAGACAATACAGATAGAGGCATTTCATGCATTATTTAAATGCAAACTCCAATTCATGGGTACCAAGTGACAATGGTGGTATTATGCCATGCTTAGATGTGCATGCTTACAGTGTATAGTTCATGTTGTTTTGAAATTTCACCTGTGGGTTTCTAGGAAAGCAGGAAGAATTTCAGAAATATTCCAGGTTCTGAAGTCTTCTTTCATTGTACAGATCAAGAGTTAGTGAGCTAAGTCCAAATTCCTAATGACCTAATTTCACCTTTCTTCTCAAAATAGGATTATTGTGTCTTTTCTTTAGAAGTCAGTCTCTCTTTTTTGCTTTTTCCTGTCTGCTTCTTTACAGGAAAAAAAAAGTATAATTACCTATTATTCACACAGAAATTCAGGTTGCTGCCGGATGGCAACCACTTACCAATTACGTTATTGTCCTATGTGCAGCCTTAAAAGTTTTGCTGAATTTACTTGGACTTTTACATCCCTATTCATCAATGAAACAATCCTTTAATTATCATTTCTCACACTCTTTGCTAGGACAGTAATTATGGTTATATTGGTCCCATGGAAAGGGATGTGGCTACTTTGTTCTCTTCTCCAGAAATTCAGTATAAGACAAAAACCTATGTATTATCAGAAGTTAGTACTGGGATTGTCTAAAACTTGGACTTTAGCTTTTTTATGCAGAAACAGGCTAAAATACAGTTCCATAATGTTAACTTGAATCACATCATTCTAGGGTAGATTTCATCTTCAGTCAGACTACAAATTGCATCCCTTATAACTGTTTTCTCTGTTGTCTAACTTTTCAAAAACAGCTTGAGATTGTTGACAGGATTCACCAATTAGTTTTGGAATATCTGCTAGAGTGTAATTGCGCTCTGCTGACCTGAGAAATTATGTGTGTCCACTTCTATGTACATGTTCATATGTCTGTTACATGTTTAACATATATGCACTTATTTACTCAAGTGTGTGTGCATGTGTCAAGGCCAGATATCAGCATATGAAGATGTCCCTCAGGTGCTTCTACCTTTTATTTATAAGAATAAATGCTCGTTAAGGTGATTTTTTTTTCTGTGGAACAGGGACATGGAAAAGAGTGACCTTATTTTGTGTAGGCAAATGTGATGCAATCAATTCTCCAAGGTCCTACTGTTTGTCCACAGTCTGGACGAGGTCCTGGCAGCAGGTGTTGCACTGGGGCATCTTGTCCAGTGGTCAGTGCCATCATAATACGGGTGGAGACATTATGGTGTCTTGTAATCTTCTTTGGAGACTTTGGGTTACCGCTAAGATCTCAGAGTTTCTGTCTAATATAATAAGCTTTTTAATCATTATTTTAAATGCCATATTCTGCAGATCTCTGAAGTATGGGGTTTTCTAGGTATGTCTAATAAGACAAACTTTGTCTCTCATTATTTAAGTTTGACTTTGAAAACAGGCTTATCTCTGTAACTAATTACATAAGTACTTTAAAGATGACTGGCTAACTTGTATTTCCTAACAGTCTATAATAAGTTAGCAGCTATCACAAGACTAGAACTCCACACTCAGTAATGATTTTGAATTAAAGCTAAGAGACCGAGTTTGCAAACTTGCATAAAATAAAGCTTCCTTACTTTTACCAAATAAAAAGAGAAAAGAATAAATATTCCTGTATTTTTTAACACTCTTAAAAGGTAAGGATTTATACTCTTTTTCTTGAGTCATGGTCTCTCACTAGTTTAGAACTCCCAATTAGGGTAGCCTGCATGACCATTATTAAATCCTAGGATCCACAAGTTTCTACTTTGTCTGCACTGTGATTACAAGTGCAGGGCCTTCTGGCTATCACAAATAATGCTGCTATGAACATAGCCAAACAAATGTTCTTATAATATGATTGAGCATCTTTTGGATATATTCCCAAGAGTGGAAATGCTGGATCCTGAAGTAGGTTGATTCCCAGTTTTCTGAGAAACCACCACACTGTTTTCCAAAGTGGTTGCACAAGTTTGCATTCCCACCAGCAATGGATGAGTGCTCCCTTTGCTCCACAACCTCTCCAGCGTAAGCTATCATTAGTGTTTTTGATCTTAGCCATTCTGACAGGTGTAAGATAGTATCTCAAAGTTGTTTTGATTTGCATTTCCCTGATAGCTAAGAAAGAAGAACATGTCCTTAAGTATCTTTTAGCCATTTGTAATTTTTCTGATGAGAATTCTCTGTTTCTTTCAGTACACCACTTTTTAATTGGGTTATTTAGAATTTTAATGT
Source organism: Alexandromys fortis (assembly GCF_014885135.2). Classification (NCBI taxonomy): domain Eukaryota; kingdom Metazoa; phylum Chordata; class Mammalia; order Rodentia; family Cricetidae; genus Alexandromys; species Alexandromys fortis. The sequence continues at coordinate 14,775,767 of NW_026067949.1, forward strand.
CTAATTTCTTGAGTTCTTCATATATTTTGGAGATCAGTCCTTTGTCTGATGTGGGATTGGTGAAGATTTTTTCCCATTCAGTAGGCTGCCTTTTTGTCTTATTGACTGTGTTCTTTGCTTTACAGAAACTTCTCAATTAAAGAGAATTTAATGTCATTTTTAAAGTTACTACTCGTTTTATTTCTCAGTTAGCGTTTACTCTTTCAATAAGAGAAAAATGTTGCATTTTATTGCTAAAGTCATGAATGAATTATAGTATTTCTGGCACTTTAAATATTAAACCCACTAACTTGCTGTCTGTGTTCTAATTGATAATTTCATGACATTAGTTCTAAGGTCTAATTGGGCTATCACCTTCATTGGAAATAACTTTCTTTAAGATAGATCAAAAATAAAAACAAGGAAAATAATTATTTTTAGAAGAACAATTGATACTATAATTGATAAGAGATTTATATAAAAAAGAAATGATTTTAGACTATGGGATGGCCTCATAAATGATTTACTCCAGTACAAAATTAACTTGAGGAAATTAAAGATATTCTTGATCATTTATAATTTATGTCTTCAAATGGGGCTTGGATATTTCTAATGAATATCTCTAGAACAAAAAATGCTACGTACTAAATCACATACTTTAAGTTGTTTCATTTTAAGTATGCTTATATAATCTAAATTCAATATTAAGTTGACAATATTACATTACCACCTCATTTTCATTGACTCACATATTTTTAACAAATAAATATTAACCACGTGAATGAAAATCCATACTTAATACTACAATTGATGTTTTCAAAATATCTAACAAAGGCTTGAAATTAGGTTTAGAGAATAAACTCGTGGCCATGCAAACCCCCAATCCTGACTTAAACCCCCCAAACCATGCAAGATGGCAAAAGAAACATCACTCACGTTTGTCTTCTGAACTCAATAGTTGGTTACAGCAGTTGTGAGCCTACACATAATAATAATAATAAATAAATGAATGAACAAATAAATAAGTAGCAAAACAAGATAAATCATAGTATAATTGTAATTTTATATTAATTTATTAGATATATAGAGAGATAGATATATTTTGTGTCTATACATTAAACATTAGCAAATTCACATGCATATTAATAGAATATTTAGCTGTCTTCTACAGGAAAAGGAAAGACCACTGCTAGTTTAATATATTCAAAAAGACTCTCATTTGGTAATAAAGCAAGTCAGATTTGTTATTACCAATATAGTCATAGAAAATTGCCTTCATGAAACACTTGGTAACTTTCCTGTAATATTTGTAGATTTATTTATTATGCAGTTTAACCGAATGAAGTTAATGAAAATAGTTTACATATATGCTTTCCTTGTGGTAGATGAGAAGACTGAATCATGGATGGACTAATAAAATCAATTATTACTGGTAGGCATGTCAGAATGAATGCAGTATCTGAACACAGGATGATGAATTTTGAAGTCTCTTCCCCATATTATGCTAAGATTTTTTCTTTTATTTAATAAAGCTGAATATAATAATGACAATAACAATAACAATATACACATAAAATATAATTATGTGGTATATTATAAAATGCTGTCTTTCTAATGCTTTGCACATTTTTTATTGACTATACATTTCTCTCTGCTCCCCTCCCATTCTCTCCCCTCTCCTTCAACCCTCTCCCATGGTCCCTATGCTCCCAATTTACTCAGGAGATCTTGTCTTTTTCTACTTCCCAGGTACATTAGATCCATGTATGTCTCTCTTAGGGACCTCATTGTTGTCTAGGTTCTCTGGGATTGTGAAATGTAGGCTGGCTTTCTTTGATTTATGTCTAAATGTCACTTATGAGTGGTTCATTCAATATGATCTTTTCTAGACCCATCTTTTTGCCTACAAATTTCAAGATGTCATTATTTTCTTTTCTGCCTTGTAGTACTCTATTGAGTAAATATACCACATTTTCCTTATCCATTTTTTGTCAAGGTACATTTAGGTTGTTTCCAGGTTCTGGCTATTATAAACAATGCGGCTATGAACATAGTTGAGTACATGAACTTGTGGCACGATTGAGCATCCTTTAGATATATACCCAAAAATGGTATTGCTGGGTCTTGAGTAAGGTTGTTTCCTAATTTTCTGAGAAATCACCATACTGATGTATAAAGTGGCTGTACCAGTTTTCAATTCCACCAGCAAAGCAGGAGTGTTCCCTTTACCCCACATTCTTTCCAGCATAAATTGTCATTAGTATTTTTGATCTTGGCCATTCTTACAGGTATAAGATGGAATCTCAGAGTTGTTCTTATTTGCATTTCTCTGATGGCTAAGGATGTTGAGTATTTCCTTAAGTGTCTTTCAGTTATTTTATGTGAAAATCTTAAACATTACTCTTCTTAGTACTGATATACTCTCTTTTTCATAACTAATGGAAAAGTTATAGTGTGAGATGTTCACATTTATATGACTGTTAAATCTCAAAATCTAAAACTATGTTTCAGTTAATGCCAAAATCACCTTTATATTAATGTACACAAATATGTGTTTGGAAAATGGAAAAGTCTCTTGAAAATTATAGAAAAAAAGTGTTTTATATTAGCCTCAAATCTAGTGCTGAATTTATTTGTATTTAATGGTATAAAGTGCTCTGGATATGAACAGCAAAAACTAAATACTTCAAAATGACTTCAGACAATGTGTTGCAAGTATAGCTCATATACTGTTACACCTGACATGCCACACGCACACAGACACACACACTGACACTCACATGCATGCACACACATATGCAGACACATGCCCATGCACATCATGCCTTCAGAAGATGGGGAGAAATACATATATCCCACTACGGGATGAGCCTTCCTTACTCTCTTATTCTCTAAACATTTGCCAGTTGGTGGTCCCTATATTAATTACCATCTGGCACAAATAGTAGCTTCCATAATTAAAAAGAATTTTCATCAATCTATGGGTATGGCAATTATCCATTAGAAATCTGTTTAATATTATGTACATTTTGCATAGCAATAGTAGTAGATCCTCCTCTAAATCCTATGACATGTCCAGACATAGGTTCTCGGCCTGATAATCATGCCAGGTATAGATTTCATCTCAGACATCATGAGAAATCCAATTAAAAATTGCTTGGTTATTTTCATGATTTTCTGGCCAGGGTTGCACCAGTGGGCACATCTTTCCATACAAATCATTTCATGTAGCTGACAGGTTCACAATATGGGTAGGATTGATTGAAGATTTCTTTTCTCCAATCACTAGCGTGCATAGCACCTGTCAGTCCTATGAAAGTTAGCTACTAATGATAGAGATTCCAGGACAGTACCAGTTTGATTTCTGCATGTCCGTTTATACCAATATGCGGTATGTTCAACAATAACAGCTTACTGTCAAGTTCTGGAAGCTAAGCAAATATTGCATATAATATGACCTGAAAAGACATGCCCCTCCCCACCAAGAAGTCATGTCCTCTACTGTACAATGGATAGCATGAAAGTTAGTGCCAGGTAATCCAATAAAGGGTGAGAATCTGCTTATCAGCCTATGTTTTGATAACCCTATGTTTTATCAAGCTCAGTGACCGCTACATGTCCATTGCAGGAAAAGTCGGAATCTCACCTGAGATGGGGAAAATGCTTCACTTCAACCTGTCAGTTGTCAGCATATAGAAGGATCATATGCATTCAGTCTCTGTATATTCAATAGCTTCAATTTCATTTTGATTGCTTTTTATACAACTACATATAGTTAACTGTCACAGACAAGAAACGAAACATCAAAAATACAATTATTTATTTGATGCCACTTAACTAGGCTGTAAATAGACCCCATTTGCCTGTTTGTTCTTCTGGGATTATTTTAAAATCAGAGAATTGTGACTGCAATGCACATCTCTTCCTTAAATTTTTGTGATTAGTACAAGTATCAGCATCCTTTCATACACCTTAACTTTGATTTTGTGTCTCATAGTAGTTTTTGAAACTTTCCTCACCATTTGAATGTTTTGTTCTCTCTGGTTTAGACAATAGGGAAGAGTTAAAATGTCAAACATATCTCACACATCTCAAAGTTATAGCACATTGGGTCAAACTTTATAAACCTATCAATATTTTAGACTGTTGCATATCAAAGTTTAAAGGGTAGCAAACAATACCAATTCACAGTTTTCATGGAAAGTCTCATTCTTCTTCTTAGAACTGGGAAACTGAAGGCTCAAAGGAGAGAGACATGATAGACCCATATAACAAGCAAATGGTTCATGTATAACTTCAAATGCAATCTACAAAACTTGACATACCAACATTTTTTTTTCAGAACTGCTGATTTAGATGGGCCTATATGTCCAATCACAAGGTGTCAGGAGTCTCTGCATAGAGTAGTAAAGGAGTCTCATGGAAAGAATGAGACAGAATTCAATAGAAATGCAAACTCATTCACTACTATTCTGATATCCCATGGTTCTGACTTAATAATCTAGCTGGGAAAATGTTTGGGTATTATATAATTTCTAATATGTACATATGCTTGCCTTAATGTACCAGTACTCATTTCCAAGGGCAATTTGATGTTTCTTCTTTTTCTCCCTGAACTGTAGTTAGTTTAATCAGTATATTCCATTTCGTTTTGATAGCAGAGGTCTGGTGGGGTTGTCATTATCATGTAAATGCTACAAAAGAAAGTTTGAAAATTATCACCCATGTTTTCTACTGTTTGCAATTATAATACCAGAGGAGATGTCTTTGTTTACTTTTAAGTACTTCAAGCCCCCATCTATTAATGCAAGTTCAATAAATATTTGTGAAAAGAAGCAAAAACAGCAACAAAAAAGAATGGGTCAAGACAGAGCAGAAAGAATAGTGGATTTGGAAAGGTGTGTAAAAGAGAAAAGGAGAATGAGTAGGAGAAAAAATATGAACCAAGAATGCTTTAATGAGAAACATTAATGTAATTGCTCAAAGTTATTAAATTTATAACTTTACTAAAGTACTTTTGCTCATATAAACAATATCTGTATGCATATATTATTAAAAATTGAAGCTGGGCAGTGGTGGTGCATGCATTTAATTCCAGCACTTGGGAGGTAAAGAAAGGCAGATCTCTGTGAGTTTGAGGCCAGCCTGGTCTACAAGGGCTAGTTTCAGCCCAGGCTTCAAAGCTACTGAGAAACCCTATCTCCAAAAATCAAACAAACAAACAAAATCTTTCCAATACAGGAACTAGCAAACAATGGATGTAGAAATTAAAGAACTCTAGATGCTCAAGGAGATCTACATTTGCTGTTAGACAATCATTTGAAGTTAACAATGGGAACAGAAATCTTTTTTAAAAAGTAGGGTTAAAACTATAGGAAGGTAAAATCTACTCCAATATCAGATCATTTTTAAGGCTTTGCTTATTTAATGCATCTCACAAGAACACAATAAGAAAAGCACTGAAAAAAAAAAAGAAAAGCACTGTTATAGATAGGACATCATTTTCATACAGTAAGAGTTAATTATGGGAGAATAAGTAACCAACTTTACCAAAACTTGGCCTGTAACTAGTTGAATTACCCAGGCAATTGAGTCCAGACTCTCTTCACTTTGAAGTAAGCTATGATATTTCTATCATATAATAACCACTGTTATATTGCTCTGAGCAATGCAGTTCTTTTTGGAAGGAAATTTCTATGTTTTATTAGCTGTTTAAGAGACTAAATGGCAGGCGACTCAGTGCGAGATCATGTGAAAGAAGCAGGATTTCCCTGTGTTTTACACCCAGGAGTGTGATAGGAGCAATAACGAGAAGTCACAAAGAAATAAAAACAAATTACTTGGAAAGAACTTTCTAGCATACAGAGCTATATAGAGAAAATAGGCTTCTGCAAAAATCATGCACTTCTTTGAGTCTTAAACTTCTAAATGACCTGGAGGAGTACTCTGTATGATTAGATGAGTATCAAAAGCAATTGGGCTTATGGACCACATCCACTTTAGCCACTATCAGCAAAATCTTCTGCAGTCGGGAGGTTCTACAATGATGAACACTGGCACATTAGCTAATGTTTCATATCCTTACTGATCTCTTAGATTGAGAAATATTGGTTTTCCTGAAGAAATAACATTTGAGTCAGTAGTATTATGGGAGATCGTCAAACACTGCATTTTTGTCAAATGTTAAGTATAAAATATATTTTGTTCTGTGTTACACATTTTAGTCAATAACAAAAGCCATAAAAATGATTAAACCTTAAAAGAAAGATAGTCCGTAGAGAAAGATGAAAATCAACACATGTGTGAGGAAAGAACAGCTAAAAGAAGAAATAAGTGTAAATATTAAAAATAATATAAAAATACAAAAGATGTGAAGATAATCTTATTCTGCTGACTTACCTTATTTCCTTAGTCAAAGTTAATTCAGATTTTAAGCTAGATGTAGATATAGTAATATAGTATCAAAATATTGAAAATGATATGACAAGAAAGAAATATAAGCTAAATGACTAGATTTTATAGTAAAAAATATCAAAATATCAAAGACCTGCTTACAAACCAGTGTGCTGCACCATAATGAGAAAGTCACACCTCTCTTTTCCTTTTAAATGAAGCAGCATGCTAATTTCCTAGAGTCCTTCATGAAAACCAGAAAAGCTTTCAAAATTACCGTTTGTAAGGAGGGGCCACAACAGTTTTGATGGCTATGAAGTTAAATCAGATGTTGCTACCAAGACTTGAGGAATCATGGATTTATTGTGTTAACTCAGTTATGTCCTCATTTATCCTTTTTAGTATTCCAAATTTTAGTAAAAATTATAAGCTCAATTGATCATGAAATACCTGTAATTGTCACCACTGTCAATGCTACAACCAGCCATTTGATTTACTTTCTTTATCAGAGCAGGCAGTTGCCACCTGATGGTAACAAATGCTCGTCAAGAACTTGTCTAGAAATCAACAACTTAGCTGACTCTTTGGCAACTCAGTCCTGGATTGATTTGATATATTTGTTAACACCCAAATTTAAATGCCCTAATTGTCAATGCTGGAAAATTTTAGCATTGCAAGTCATGTAGAAGCATCGCACATCATATATAGAGTTGTCCAACACTAAAAGTGGAGGAGCTCTGATCTCACTTCTTCTTGGCCTTACCCTCTTCAAAGGCGTGGTTTTAAATTTTGCCACCTACACAAAGAAAGATAGCAGTAAGTGAGCAAGAAGCTGTACTTAGCAACAATTGAACCTTGTCATTTACTACTTTAATATTTCTGATACAAAGAATAAAGAGGTTATTTATGGCCTTTTTGGTGAAAGAATTGAACACACAATGCAATAAAATTCAATAAATGCTCCAACACAATAGCAAAGTGTCTACACTTCACACTGCATAAATGAGATTTCTTTTTGATATATAAAAATAACACCACTTCAAGTACCGTGGTCAAGAGTGCTCAATATAATGAAGGATTGGAAAACCTAAAAGCATCTGGGAGGTTAATCACCAAGGAAAGGGTGAACTATAATTGGTCATAATGAGGTACACAGAAGAATTTGAGGAACTTTACTGTCATATTCTTTTTCTTTCTCTTTTGCTGAGTTATGTGGCATGAGAAAGCAACTTAGAGAGTGAAGGATTGATTTAGCTAACATTTCCTAATCTTAGCGGGCTTTTCAGGGAAATAGAAACACAGGCAGGAAACTGGGAGTGAAGCTGCTTACAGGTGCCTCCCTCCTCCCCCAGTTAGATATCTTTTGTATATACAACCCATAACTATCTGCCCAGAGTATTATTGTCCACAGTGTACCATGGTTTGCTGACTCTCATGGGAGGCTGACCCTTTTCTGAACGGAAACGGAGAGGAGTGGATGGGTAGACTGGTAGGAGGGAGGCAGGGGGTGGGAACAGGAGGAGAGGAGGGAGGGAAAACTGTGGTCGGTATGGAAAATAAATGAAATATTAATAAAAAGAAAAATCTGATGTATTCTTTAGTAATATTAATGTGTTAACTGTAACTGTAGTTAAACAGGAATCAAATTTGTTACCTGAGATGTAACATACTATCTTTCTTTTCCTCCCTCACTTCCTCACCCAGCTATGCTTTTTTTTCCTTTTCAGTTCACCAGAAACTAAAGCATCATTGATTCTGTCAAATAAATTTGAAGTGTAAACAAATAGATTCATTTTATATTGCATTTATTTCTTAGTGATATCTATGCAAGATGATTTCAATGTTGCAAAATAATATGTATTTAACTTTCATCCCTAGCCATGCAGATAACTGCAGAAGCTATATTCCCAGGCTGGTGTACAGTCTCAGGTCTGTTATATATACATGTCTAATGCTTATATTTCCTAAGAATGAGCAAGATGATTAGAATTCCCAATAAACACCAAAACTTTAAATACTTCACAACTTCTCATATTCAGTAAATTAAATTAAATCATACTATGCATACAGCAGTTACAGAATATGAAAATATGTCCCTCATATGAAAGTCTGGTGTAGGTGAAAAATTGTCTTCACTAATGTCATCCATCAGTGACATAGGTGATTCTCAATAATTTAGTTATCTTTGCCATTGTCTAGCAATTGATCTCAACATTTCACATGTGTGAATTAATGTCGTCTGCCTATTTCCACATTTTAGTTTGAGGCACAGGTCTGCCTAGCTGCCAAGCTGTCCTTAAGTGATGATCCTCCTGTCCTAGTCTCCTGAGTTTCTGGAATTATGAGGTTGCATCATCAAACCTGGCTTTTTTCACACATTTTGCAATGATGGCTTAGAATTAAAGTAAGGATGCATTCTTATCATTAAGCTGATTTTTATCAAGATTAATAACCTTTGTGTAAAATTAATATTAAGTTTTGATTTCTTAAATATGCACAAATGCACATAATTTTCCCAATTTTTTATATGTCGGTGAAGAATACAGGCTTACAACTCTCAATTTATACATATTGGAACTTACAAAAAAACTAGAGTTAGATGATGGAGACATACTCTATCTCCTTTCTTCAGGTTTGATTTTGCAAATGGTCCCACTAACTTCTCTTTCTTGGAGTTCATTTATAAGGCCAGTTCCCTAACCTCCTCGGTCCTGGGCTGACAAATACCACCTCACCTTGTTTCTTTCAAACATTTATTTATTTATTTATTTATTTATTTATTTATTTATTTATAAGATTTCTGACTCTTCTCCGCCACCGCCTCCCATTTCCCTTCTCCTCCCCCAAACAAGTCCCCCTCCCTCATCAGCCCAAAGAGCAGTCAGGGTTCTCTGCCCTGTGGGAAGTCCAAGGACCATCCACCTCCATCCAGGTCTAGTAAGGTGAGCATCCAAACAGCCTATGCTCTTTTCAGCAGTGTATAGATGTCCCAATCTATAAAATGTCCAGTTCAGAAGTTTTTATCTTTTGTAAATTTGAGGTCCTTCAGGAAAGTAAAATCTCTAGTGTTAAGGTATATTTGGCACAATTTACTTTAATTGTGAATTGTGTCATATAGTTCTTAATATTGTATGATGAGACTTCAAGTACAGTGCCTTATTTGAAACAGAGTACACTAATGACCTAACATTTGTAATATATATGTTAACAACTTACAATCCAGTGGCTAAGTGAGATGGAGGTTGAGGGACATAGTGTGGGACAGAGGGGGGGGGTAGAGAATAGGACAGAGAGGAAAGAAGGGGCAGGGCGTCATTGATAAAACAAAGCTAAAAAGCTAAGATACACTCAAATACAAGTCTGTTGTGCTCTGAAAATTTACTTTTGAATTACAGAGTGACTTAATGAGATTCGGGATTTCTTCTAATTTATCCCTAGTTGTGATACCTGATGTATTTAAAAAGTTTCATGAAAAACTAATGTCCTTGAAATCTCTATATGTAAGGTTAGATTCTTAGTGTCATGTTTTCTGCCGCGCACCGCGCCCCCCGTGTCTGCGCTCTGTGCGCTGGCACCCAGTTCGCGAGCTTCGGGCAAGGGGGCTGGAGGTTAATATACACAAACACACACAGACAGAGAGACAGCGACACGGGTTATTTTTGAATTCCCCAAGAATGCCCCCTTTATTGTGTTCAGGGGCAGATTATATAGAGATAGCCACGCCCCAGCCAAACCCACCAGAAACCACTCTCCTGCCATCAGGAACTCCTGATGGTCTCCTGCTCAGAGCAGCTGTAGGCACTCAGATCAGGGGATTACAAGAAATTCAGGATCTGGGATCTCACTGCTCCCAACAGTTTTCTTTGATAGTGCTGACTGAATTTCGTTTTAACCACTGGAAGAAATTTAAGAAGTCAAATGAGGACACTGACATACGTGTATAGACATCAAACAGGGTTAATTATCAAACGTAACATGAAGAATTCTGATATGAAGCTGTGCCTAGACAAACAATTTACTAGCACAGCAACATAACTCAGTGCTTCCTTCAACTATCTTAATAATGCATTAGATTTCTGCAATAAGAAAGATCATTTAATAACCAAAAACAGCAAAATAACAACTTGATGTGTACGAATGGACATCACTGGCAACTGAAACACTAAGGGAGGACTTTCTAACTTTTAATGTGTTACAAGCTTTTAACACATAATTTTATTTACAGATTATTTTCTAAAAGATTTTGTTCTATGTTTTTACCATGAATAGATTTTATAAGACCAAAAGGATCATACCACACACATTTTGTTATGGACAAGATTTTTGCTGAAAATGTAAGAATATTGAGAATGTACAATTTGGTTTATAATTAATGTAATGATACATTTATATGTACTATGTGGGAATTGAATAAAACATGCAAGGGAGTGCAAATAAAATTACAACTTCAGTACAATATGCAGTATTTCAATGCCCATTTATCATGTATTTTTTCTTTCCAACTAGCTCATATATAT